>NW_028317896.1:0-55000 GCF_062004578.1 Staurois parvus | reverse complement strand
GCACAGGTGGGTGGCACTGCTGGGCACAGGTGGGTGGCACTGCTGGGCACAGGTGGGTGGCGCTGCTGGGCACTGATCGGTGCCGATCCCTCCTCTGACAATTGCCGGTTATCAGCAGTACTTTCCTTATGCTGTAACAGTGCGAGGAAAGTGCAGCCGATAACCGGCAATTGTATTTACCCGGTGATCTCCTCTGTCAGTGGACACGGCTGATCACGTGGTAAAAGGTCGCTGTGATTGGCCTTTACATCATGTGATCAGCTGTGTCCGTAGGACAGCGATCACAGAGATCGCCGGGTTCGCGCAGGAGGGCGCGTTCTAGGAAGACGTCATATGAAGCCCTCCCAGAACCGGACGTCATTCAGCTATAGCGCGGTTGGCAATTGGTTCAATTATCTTTTACAATATTTTTATAGAGAAAAAAGGTCGACATATTTCAGTGCCAAAGGTGATGGTTATCGTAAAACCAGGCCGTCCGCATCACAATCAGATGGGCCTTTTATAGACAGAGCAACAGAATCAGCAAAGAGTAAGAGACTCCAGGTGCCGGTATGACCATGCACTCCGCTGAGGAATAGGCACTACCAAAGCCCAAAGGGTTATAAAACTCATAAATGGTGATGAAAGCTGCAACTGAGGTCAATATGTGTGCCTTACATAGGCCACAGGGCCAAGCCAATTTTCCCGGGTGGATGTCCAGACCTCTTCAGATGCACGTTTCGGATGTAAGGTCCTGCAGACGGCCCTTGACATTGCTCCATTGTTTTGTGTCACTTTGCGTTTCTTACATTAGTGTTGCGTTCCACTTAGACTGCTTTGAACCCCAACATTCCCGGATTCTACTGTTTCCGTGTCCTTCGATGAATGATTAAAGGGTTGGGGTATTAATGGGATTCTTGTCCTCACCGTTTTCTTGATGTTCATCCATGGACACCGGTCCCCTCCTCGGTTTTTATGATTCACTCCTCATACGAAGCACCTTGGGAGTGGGAGGGGTTATACTTGACCAGCCACTGTTTGCCAGTGTCGGCAGTATGACCCAATATTCCTGAATACAGTGTCCCTGCACGAACCTCAAGAACAGGATTTTATGGTGAGTACAGGAATCCTGATTTGTAAAGCTGTTCTGAGATGTTTATGACAGATAGGTTGAAGGTAGGTGTCACCAACAAATGATGTCCCGTGTGTGAGGTGATCTGATACCCGGCATGAAGGGGGACCAGAGAAGGAGCTAACGATCGTCCTCTTGTCCTACATTCTACATGAATGTTCATATCCTGGATTCGGCAGTAACAGGTGAAGCCGGATGTTGGAGATCTTTAGAATTGGTGACGATGTTTATCTTCTGCAGTGATGATCATTTCTTATATATTCATAGATCATTTAGCGGTCAGTGTCTGCTGTGGATATCACTGATGGGGTGTCCGGCCTACAGGGGGAGATCAGAATGTCTGGAAATCCTACAACTATAATGAGGACCTCAAGGCTTTTACAGTCCATCTCTGGGCAAAACTCCAACCCCTCCTTTCCTAGGAGGACCTCACCAGTGGACTGCCAACAGGAAGTATCCATGGAGAGAAGACTATGACCACTGATCCGTTGGGGGGTTGGTATTTGCCTGGAAATGGGCTTTAATGTTTTTCAGTACATTGGAACTTTGTGTAAATTCGTTGTTTTAAAAACTTTGTAATGATTTATGTTCTTGTGGACAGCCGTATTCGCTCTGCTTCCTCCAATGAGTAATTGGTGCTGCACCCTACTCCCTAAGAGACATCTGCCTATCTATGGATGGCCTTCCTCTACAGGGAGCCACTAGGGGGAGGACAGGAAGCCAGCTCAAGAGAGGCAAAAGAATGGGATTGGAGAAGGGAGGAGTTAGTGACTAGAATAAGGGAGATGGGAGGAGTCAGTGATTAGGATTGGGAAGGGGTTAATTATGTAGATTGGCAGGTGGGAGGAGTCTGTAATCGGGGAGAGGGGAGGAGTTATTGATCAGGATTGGGGAGAGAGGAGGAGTCCTTGATTGGAGAGAGGGGAGGAGCCAGGGATCAGGATTGGGAGAGGGGAGAAGTAATTTATCAAGATTGGGGAGAGGTGAGGAGTTATTGATCAGGAGTCAAGCATTAGGATTGGGAAGAGGGGAGGAGTTATTGATCAGGATTGGGAGAGGGGAGGAGTCAGGCATCAGGATTGGGAAGAGGGGAGGAGTCATTGATCAGGATTGGGGAGAGGGGAGGAGTCATTGCTTGGGGAGGTGTCAGGGATTGGGCTAGGGGAAGAGTCATTGATCAGGAGAGGGAAGGAGTCATTGATTGGAAAGAGGGGAGGAGTCATTGATCAGGATTGGGAGAGGGTAGGAGTCATTGATCAGGATTGGGGAGAGGGGAGGAGTCATTGATTAGGGAGAGGGGAATACTCATTGATTAGGGAGAGGGGAGGAGTCAGGGATTGGGAGAGGGGAGGAGCTGTAGTAGTGGTTAATTAGTGAGTAGAGATCCTTGGTTGGGATAACACCTAAATCTGGGGATTGGCCTCCAGTCTCAGCAGCAGAATTGCCTTCCATGTGACCTGGCCCTCCTCATGTGGAGGGTGTGCACATAGGAAGGTGTGCTGCAGAGCAATCACACGGGCCAGAGACTCCAGTCCTTTGTGTGTGGATGACCTTGGGACATGTGACCTGGCCCTCCTCATGTGGAGGGTGTGCACATAGGAAGGTGTCCTGCAGCCCTCACAGCCGGTGTGTCTTCTATTCTCTGGTTGTCCGCAGAGCAATCACACGGGCCGGAGACTCCAGTCCTTTGTGTGTGGATGACCTTGGGACATGTGACCTGGCCCTCCTCATGTGGAGGGTGTGCACATAGGAAGGTGTCCTGCAGCCCTCACAGCCGGTGTGTCTTCTATTCTCTGGTTGTCCGCAGAGCAATCACACGGGCCGGAGACTCCAGTCCTTTGTGTGTGGATGACCTTGGGACATGTGACCTGGCCCTCCTCATGTGGAGGGTGTGCACATAGGAAGGTGTCCTGCAGCCCTCACAGCCGGTGTGTCTTCTATTCTCTGGTTGTCCGCAGAGCAATCACACGGGCCGGAGACTCCAGTCCTTTGTGTGTGGATGACCTTGGGACATGTGACCTTGTATTGTCTACGAAGCAGAAATCCACAACCCCCCTGAGATGCTGAATAATAGATTGAAGACTGAGCGCACTAATCAGACATCTATGGGTACATCAGTGGCCTTCACTGCAGCCAATCAGATGGAGCACGAGACGGATGTAATTCAGCATTACCGTGGTTTCCGGACTCGTCACTGTTCCCATGGAAACTGCTAGGTGCCTACGTGCCTGCATCCCATACATCACATAGGAGAACGGGTCCCCGTCTGCTCTGATCCTTAACTCTTTACATGTGTGACATGAATCAGAAGGAGCAGCTATGGCACATGTATGACGCACACACATATGGATGTTGATGCTGAATCCTACGCATACTGGAACCCGCTGTTCTACTGCAGACCCAGATGCCTCCTATATTTCACCTTCCCACTCCTTAGCTGTGGTGGCTGCATTGTTTTTTTCTTTTCAGGATTTTCCAATATTTTCACCTGGTGATCCTGCCAGTAACACACTTCCTGTCCTAGAAGACTGGGGCCACGTTATCAGAGTTCACTGTGTAAGAATATACCAGCCTGATTCCTCTGTCCCCCTGAACCCTCATATTGTTCCAAAGGATGACCTCAGTTTTTGTCATTCATGTACAGCCATAGCTGTGATGTCAGCTAGGTGACATGGGTCCTACAGATCTCATTGGTGTAATCGTCCTTCAGATTTATGGACCTTGACAAGAAGCCATCAGATGGTCCTCCACCAGCACATGGCCTGTGAGTCACCCTCTGGGTTTGGCTTTCATCGTACCGTGTCAGCTCTTCACTTACAATAATGAAGTGTCTGAGATATGAATTGATAATGTTCCTGGCAGAAGATCGATCGCTCAGATTCAGGATTTGACCAAATGAAATGGAGAAATCTTTTTTATATCATCAACTAATGGAAGCGATGGAATCCACAAGTCTATGTCTACCAACGTTATTGGCACAGAGGCTCTTTCTTCAATATAATAAAGTAGAACAAACATCCGCACCCTACAGCTCTCTGCAGACGGGGTGCGGGGGAGGGGAACTCAGGAAAACGGGAACTGGCATAGTGTGAGTTCCTCAAAAAATGTAGCTGGTTAAAATACACATATTGTACTCACAAATACACATTTCTCACATCATTTCTATAGGGCATCCCACCCATCAATCCATCTGTGCTTCACCCGAAGACCAACCTCCAATATCCTGGCTGACACGTTTCGGGCAGCACCTCCCCACCGGAGGCGGAGTGTTGGATGTAATAAAGAGTTGTTGCCTCAAAACATGTCAGGCAGGATATTGGAGGTCGGTCTTCAGGTGAAGCACAGATGGACGGGTGGGATGTCCTATGCAAATGATGTGAGAAGCCTTTCTTTTATGCTACTTGTGAGTACAATATGTTTGTTTCAATCAAATACATGTTTTGGAGATTCTCACACCGCCAGCGCGCTCTCTGTTTCATTTACAGTCCATAGAATTGTGGACTTTTCTAAATCATGAATGAACTGCTAATAACCACATTTTTTGGAGAGTTGAGTTAAAATTCACTTACCACACCCAGGCCTGATTACTGCCAGACCTGCTGAATCAAGAAATCACTTAAATAGAAGCTGTCTCATAAATCAAAGCACACTAAAAGATCTCAGAAAGAAAATCAAGAACAGATAAAGTAACTGACATGTATCAGTCTAAAAAGGGTTACAAAGCCATTTCTAAGGCTTGGGCTCCAGCGAACCACGGTGAGAGCCATATCCACAAATGGAGAAAATCTGGATCTGTGGTGAACTTTCCCAGGAGTGGCTGGCCGACCAAAATGACTCCAAGAGCACAAAGACGACTCATCCATAAAAGAACCCAGAACATCATCTAAAGAACTGCAGAACTCACTTGCCTCAGCTAAGGTCAGTGTTCATGATTCAACAATAAGAAAGAGACCGGGCAACAATGGCCTCCAGGGGAGAGTTCCAAGGCCAAAGCCACTGCTGACCAAAGAGACCACAAAGGCTCGTCTCACATTTACCAAAAAACATCTTGATTATCCTCAAGACTTTTGGGTAACTATTCTGTGGACTGATGGGATAAAAGTAGAACTTTTTGGAAGGTGTGCGTCCCGTGACATCTGGCATAAAACTAACACAGCATTTCATAAAAAGAACATCATACCAACAGTGAAACATGGTGGTGGTAGTGTGATGGTCTGGGTGGTCAGAATCTGATTGACTTGCCATAATTGATGGAACCGTGAATTCTGCACTCTACCAGAAAATCCTGAAGGTTGAATGTCCGATCATCAGTTCCTGACCTCAAGCTCCCTCTGGTTATGCAGCAGGACCCAAAACTCACCAGCAAGTCCACCTCTGACTGGCTTAAAAAACACAAAATGAAGGTTTTGGAGTGGCCTAGTCACAGTCCGGACTTCAATCCGATGGAGATGCTGTGGCCTAAGCTTTGACAGGCCGTCCATGCTGGAAAACCCTCCAATGGGGTTGAGTGAAAACAATTGTGCAAAGAAGAGCCGGCTGAAATCCCTCCACAGCGACGTGAGAGACTCATCGCCAATTATCGCAAACGCTGGATCGCAGTTGTTGCCGCCATTGGTGGCCCAACCAGTTAGTAGGTTCAGGAGGCAAGTACTTTTACACACAGGGCCAGGCAGTTTTGGAAAGCTTTCTTCCCTTAATAAATGAAATCATCATTTAAAACTGAATGTTGTGTTTCCTGGGGTGGTCTTTGTGTAAGACGGACATTTGTTTGATGATCGGAATCATCTAAGTGACAAATATGCAAAAACAAATCAGGAAGGGGGCAAATACTTTTTCACAGCACTGTATTCCAGTCTGAGATCTGGGTCAGAACCTATTGTATACATCGCCGGCAATTCCCAGAATGCCCAGACAAATCCTTACCCTGCTGTATGTATCATGGACACTACAGCCAATCAGAGTCACAGCTGTGGAAGGTGATTGGGTGATGGGGGTTACAGCCTTCTGTAGATTGGTTCTCGGAACTCCTTGGGTTCTCTAGATTGTACTGGTGGCTGCTGGGTGATAATACTGCTGACTCTGCAGTCTGCACCCCGGTATATGTACAGCCAAAGGCTATCAAATGTCATCTCTACATCCAGCCCAACACAAAGGACAAACCCACTAAAACCACCCAGAAAAGGACCCCATGGACTGGAATGTGGTCATGGGCATCAGACAGACCTACAGACGCTTCCTGTATAATATCTCCTCCAGAAGTAGATGGACAAGTTCCATGTCCCACACTGCAGTCCTTGGTGGACCTCTGTCAGATGACCTTCCCGGGAAAGCCCATGTCACAGCCTTCCTCAAGGTCACTGTCACGGATCCCCCACATGCCACACCCACAGTGACTAGCTAATCGAGGCGCGCACGTGCGGCCGTGACAGGGGGTACGAGGGAATAAAAGGGACCTAACTTTGAATATATAAAACCATATATAAGATCAGCCGTGATATCCTTCCACAGACCGCACTACCTCTGCCCACCACCAGAGGGAGACTCCAATCCAGCTGGTCAGCCACACACTGGCAGATACAAATCATACATACAATCTGGTGCACTGATTAGAGTTGAGGAGCAGCTTAGTAATTACACCCTTCTAGGGCCCCTCCAGCTACCCTACAGCTTGAACCCCGATGTTATCACCCTTCCACTGTCCACACCTGACACACCCCTCCCCCACACACCCCCACACCAGACACACCCCTCCCCCCCACACCAGACACACCACAAAAGGTAGCCTGCCACCACCCAACAGTTTATCCGCAGAACGGTCTGCTGGGACACCCCACACATACAGATCTCCATCTGGCTGATCTGCTACCTTTTACAATCTGCACACAATCTGCCCATACACAGTGCAATTGCATACATATTGGCAATGAGCTTGACTGAGCGTTTAAAGGCACTAACATACAATACAATACAATCTCTCCAATCCCATCTCTCCGGAGATATGAGCCCGAGCTTAAATATAGAGAAGTCACAAATTCATTTTAAGATTTAATTTCCTGAAAGTGGGCGGAGCATAAAATATGTAAAAAGTATAAAAAGTTACAGAAATACAAGAAGACACACAAATGACTTCACTATAAAATGGAATAAAAGACAGAATAAAACTTTTACCGAGATCTATCCTGCGACTGGAGCAAGTCAGGGAGAAACAGCAATCCATACGAATCACAAATGTCCCAATGCCCGGGAACCCATTTATGGGGATATGGACGTAGGCGGGACATTAGTCCTTGGCCAATTGACCCTGGGGGCTGCCCCTGTACCCGCCCACATGATGTTCTGGGTGCTGACCTGCCCAAGTTCAATCAGACTAAGACCGGCTTGAAACACCAAGTTGGGGATTGGATTTCCGACACCAGCGCATCGGGCCGATCTCGACACTACCAAACACCATTTGACTGTTGCCATCCAGCACCACCTAACCATTTCCTGCATTTTCCTGGCCTTCTACATACGCCACAAATATGTTTTTTATGTGCCGATGTCGCCCACAGAGCGCCCTACAAGAAGGGAGTATGTTCATCTCTCTGCAACTCATATTTTAGCTTTTATGAGATGAAACATTCCCCCTTCGAATGGATGGATATACCGTTAGCCCCCTGCTGTCATGAAGCCGAAATGTCTGGAGCCACTTCCTCCTAAACCGGTTTCCCCAGAAGGTGACAAAACCTTATTTAGCACTGTAGGCGTCACATCCAGGAAGCCGGGATTTTCAGAAGCCAATTGATGACTGCTGTCTGAGTACTTCATTTCCCCAATGACAAGGACTGAATACATCCCTAATGACAATGGAATGTCCCTCCGATTACATATTGCCACTGATCATATCCTATCCACTCAAATCTTACACGTATGTTACATTCACAATCACCTCCCCTTCCATGCTTCTCATCTACTGGTCTCCTGAGCCGGCCATAGATGCATCCAATCTCACTCAGCAGGGACCAGCCGAATGTTCACCCATCTATGGCCACTCCTGCTCGACAGAACTCGATCTAACAACTCCTGTCGTACGGGAATGTCGGAAAATGTTTCTTCAACAGTTTATTGTAACAGAGGAGGAGTCCAGAGACCTCGCATGTGTGGATGGAGGAATCTGTCCGTCTCCATACACTGATCCCTCAGTGTACCCAACTGTGTCCGATTGTCCGTCTCCATACACTGATCCCTCAGTGTACCCAACCGTGTCCGATTGTCCGTCTCCATACACTGATCCCTCAGTGTACCCAACTGTGTCCGATTGTCCGTCTCCATACACTGATCCCTTACTGTACCCAACCGTGTCCGATTGTCCGTCTCCATACACTGATCCCTTACTGTACCCAACCGTGTCCGATTGTCCGTCTCCATACACTGATCCCTCAGTGTACCCAACCGTGTCCGATTGTCCGTCTCCATACACTGATCCCTCAGTGTACCCAACTGTGTCCGATTGTCCGTCTCCATACACTGATCCCTCAGTGTACCCAACCGTGTCCGATTGTCCGTCTCCATACACTGATCCCTCAGTGTACCCAACTGTGTCCGATTGTCCGTCTCCATACACTGATCCCTTACTGTACCCAACCGTGTCCGATTGTCCGTCTCCATACACTGATCCCTTACTGTACCCAACCGTGTCCGATTGTCCGTCTCCATACACTGATCCCTCAGTGTACCCAACCGTGTCCGATTGTCCGTCTCCATACACTGATCCCTTAGTGTACCCAACCGTGTCTGATTGTCCGTCTCCATACACTGATCCCTCAGTGTACCCAACCGTGTCCGATTGTCCGTCTCCATACACTGATCCCTTAGTGTACCCAACCGTGTCCGATTGTCCGTCTCCATACACTGATCCCTTACTGTACCCAACCGTGTCCGATTGTCCGTCTCCATACACTGATCCCTCAGTGTACCCAACTGTGTCCGATTGACCGTCTCCATACACTGATCCCTTAGTGTACCCAACCGTGTCCGATTGTCCGTCTCCATACACTGATCCCTTACTGTACCCAACCGTGTCCGATTGTCCGTCTCCATACACTGATCCCTCAGTGTACCCAACCGTGTCCAATTGTCCGTCTCCATACACTGATCCCTTACTGTACCCAACCGTGTCCGATTGTCCGTCTCCATACACTGATCCCTTACTGTACCCAACCGTGTCCGATTGTCCGTCTCCATACACTGATCCCTTACTGTACCCAAACGTGTCCGATTGTCCGTCTCCATACACTGATCCCTTAGTGTATCCAACCGTGTCCGATTGTCTCCATACACTGGTCCCTTAGTGTACCCAACCGTGTCCGATTGTCCGTCCCCATACACTGATCCCTTACTGACTCATTATGTGGGGTGTATATCTCTGGGAGGGGACACGCTATGTGGGGTGTATATCTCTGGGAGGGGACATGCTATGTGGGGTGTATATCTCTGGGAGGGGGACACGCTATGTGGGGTGTATATCTTTGGGAGGGGACACGCTTTGTGGGGTGTATATCTTTGGGAGGGGACACACTATGTGGGGTGTATATCTCTGGGAGGGGGACACGCTATGTGGGGTGTATATTTCTAGGAGGGGACACACTATGTGGGGTGTATATCTCTGGGAGGGGGACACGCTATGTGGGGTGTATATCTTTGGGAGGGGACACGCTTTGTGGGGTGTATATCTTTGGGAGGGGACACACTATGTGGGGTGTATATCTCTGGGAGGGGGACACACTATGTGGGGTGTATATCTCTAGGAGGGGACACACTATGTGGGGTGTATATCTCTGGGAGGGGGACACGCTATGTGGGGTGTATATTTCTATGAGGGGGACACACTATGTGGGGTGTATATCTCTGGGAGGGGACACGCTATGTGGGGTGTATATCTCTGGGAGGGGGACACGCTATGTGGGGTGTATATTTCTATGAGGGGGACACACTTTGTGGGGTGTATATCTCTGGGAGGGGACACGCTATGTGGGGTGTATATCTCTGGGAGGGGGACACGCTATGTGGGGTGTATATTTCTATGAGGGGGACACACTATGTGGGGTGTATATCTCTGGGAGGGGGACACGCTATGTGGGGTGTATATCTCTGGGAGGGGGACACGCTATGTGGGGTGTATATTTCTATGAGGGGGACACACTATGTGGGGTGTATATCTCTGGGAGGGGGACACGCTATGTGGGGTGTATATCTCTGGGAGGGGGACATGCTATGTGGGGTGTATATCTCTGGGAGGGGGACACGCTATGTGGGGTGTATATCTGTGTGAGGGGAACACGCTATGTGGGGTGTATATCTCTGGGAGGGGACACGCTATGTGGGGTGTATATCTCTGGGAGGGGACACGCTATGTGGGGTGTATATCTCTGGGAGGGGACACGCTATGTGGGGTGTATATCTCTGGGAGGGGACACGCTATGTGGGGTGTATATCTCTTGGAGGGGGGACACGCTATGTGGGGTGTATATCTCTGGGAGGGGGACACGCTCTGTGGGGTGTATATCTCTGGGAGGGGACACGCTATGTGGGGTGTATATCTCTGGGAGGGGGACACGCTATGTGGGGTGTATATTTCTATGAGGAGGACACGCTATGTGGGGTGTATATCTCTGGGAGGGGACACGCTATGTGGGGTGTATATCTCTGGGAGGGGGACACGCTATGTGGGGTGTATATCTCTGGGAGGGGACACGCTATGTGGGGTGTATATCTCTGGGAGGGGACACGCTATGTGGGGTGTATATCTCTGGGAGGGGACACGCTATGTGGGGTGTATATCTCTGGGAGGGGGACACGCTATGTGGGGTGTATATCTCTGGGAGGGGGACACGCTATGTGGGGTGTATATCTCTGGGAGAAGGACACGCTATGTGGGGTGTATATCTCTGGGAGGGGGACACGCTATGTGGGGTGTATATCTCTGGGAGGGGAACACGCTATGTGGGGTGTATATCTCTGGGAGGGGAACACGCTATGTGGGGTGTATATTTCTATGAGGGGGACACGCTATGTGGGGTGTATATCTCTGGGAGGGGACACGCTTTGTGGGGTGTATATCTCTGGGAGGGGGACACGCTATGTGGGGTGTATATCTCTGGGAGGGGACACGCTATGTGGGGTGTATATCTCTGGGAGGGGACACGCTATGTGGGGTGTATATCTCTGGGAGGGGACACGCTATGTGGGGTGTATATCTCTGGGAGGGGACACGCTATGTGGGGTGTATATCTCTGGGAGGGGACACGCTATGTGGGGTGTATATCTCTGGGAGGGGACACGCTCTGTGGGGTGTATATCTCTGGGAGGGGACACGCTATGTGGGGTGTATATCTCTGGGAGGGGACACGCTATGTGGGGTGTATATCTCTGGGAGGGGGACACGCTATGTGAGGTGTATATCTCTGGGAGGGGACACGCTATGTGAGGTGTATATCTCTGGGAGGGGGACACGCTATGTGAGGTGTATATCTCTGGGAGGGGGACACGCTATGTGGGGTGTATATCTCTGGGAGGGGACACGCTCTGTGGGGTGTATATGTCTGGGAGGGGGACACGCTATGTGGGGTGTATATCTCTGGGAGGGGGACACGCTATGTGAGGTGTATATCTCTGGGAGGGGGACACGCTATGTGAGGTGTATATCTCTGGGAGGGGGACACGCTATGTGAGGTGTATATCTCTGGGAGGGGGACACGCTATGTGAGGTGTATATCTCTGGGAGGGGGACACGCTATGTTGGGTGTATATTTCTATGAGGAGGACACGCTATGTGGGGTGTATATTTCTATGAGGGGGACACGCTATGTGGGGTGTATATTTCTATGAGGGGGACACGCTATGTGGGGTGTATATCTCTGAGTGGACACGCTATATGGGGTGTATATTTCTCTGAGGGGGACACACTATGTGGGGTGTATATTTCTATGAGGGGGACACGCAATGTGGGGTGTATATTTCTATGAGGGGGACACGCTATGTGGGGTGTATATTTCTATGAGGGGGACACGCTATGTGGGGTGTATACATGGGTGAGGTTGTTGGCCCGTTGTGGATTGTGACTGACCCAGCCAGGACGGGCCCTTTAAGAGGCTAGTCTGGTGTCCCTTCCATAGCGTGTCCCGGTTGGGTCTGTCACGCTGATGTTACATTGCTATGGTGGGTACATTGCAGCATGTGGGTGTTGTGTTGGTGATGGTGGTTTTTCCTGCTGTGTGGGTGACAACCAGCTAGGAGAAGATTGGTATGAAAGTAAGACGCATCCGATTGTCCTGGATAATGTGTAGTCCACATGTAACCCCCCCCCCATTTCAGTGAGTGTACTCCCCCAAATATGACCCCTCCCCCAGACTTGACTCCCAGTGTTTCTAAACCCTAATGTAGCGGTGTGCATAGCGTAGTGACACGCGGGTGACCCTCCACGCCGTATACCAGTTACTAAGTGACTCCATTCTCTGAAATTAGAGGAGGACGTGATTGGTTCCCAGTCCAGATATGGTGACTTTCTAGGACACCAAGCGACCTATACAGGATTATTCCATAAGATGGTGAAGGAATCAGTAAGTGCCCATTCAACCAATCAGAATCTACCTTGTCTTGGTCTGACTTCCGCATGAGGTCATTCAGTTGGTTGCTATGGGCACTGCCACTGCGGGGGTCTCATGAATAGTGTCAGTAGTGACATTATGGATGTGACCCACAATACCCATTTATATCTTGCCCCCCATCATCTGCCCACAATGCAAACATGACAGCTAGTATGTGGTTGGTTGGACAAGAGTTCTGCTCCCAGGAATATATTCTGCACACATGGAACAGGACAGAGAGTCGGGGGTCTCCTACCTTCTTGTCGGAAGGTCCATGTACCAGGCTGGTGCTCTCCGTGGCAGGGGGTTTGGAGGGAGCTTCCTCCTTCTCCTTCTCCTCCTTTTCCTTCTCCTTCTCCTTTTCTTCTTTTTCCTTCTCTTCCTTTTCCTTCTTGTCCTTCTCCTTCTCTTCCTTCTCCTTCTCTTCCTTCTCCTTCTTCTCCTTCTCCTTCTCTTCCTTCTCCTTCTTCTCCTTCTTCTCCTTCTCCTCCTTCTCCTTCTCTTCCTTCTCCTTCTTCTCCTTCTCTTCCTTCTCCTTCTTCTCCTTCTCTTCCTTCTCCTTCTCTTCCTTCTCCTTCTTCTCCTTCTCTTCCTTCTCCTTCTTCTCCTTCTCTTCCTTCTCCTTCTTCTCCTTCTCTTCCTTCTCCTTCTTTTCCTTCTCCTTTTCCTTCTCTTCCTTCTCTTCCTTCTCCTTCTTCTCCTTCTCTTCCTTCTCCTTCTTCTCCTTCTCTTCCTTCTCCTTCTCCTCGGGCTGCATGTTGGTGGGTGACAACAAGGGTCCTAGAGCAGCCGAGTCCTGCCTTCACCCAGGTGTCCTCCTCTGCATACGTTGTATCACTCTCTACACACGTTGTATCTCTCTACATACGTTGTGTCTCTCACTCTGTATACGTTGTATCCTTCTCCCCATACGCTGTATCCTTGTGCAGTGTGTGATGTCGTCCTCCAGCACTCAGTGGTCCTTCCTTATCTCTCCTCCTCCTCCTCCTCCCTTCTCCCTCCCCGGCAGTGAGCCTCCCATCCTTCTGTCAGTCATGTATATCAGGATTCAGGTAAATAACCTGCTGCCGTCCTTCCTCCACCTAGCAATATGTCAGTATGGCCGTCTGTGCCTCCTCGCCCTCATATTCAGGTAGACTTGTCGTTTCCGGGAAACATCTTCTGCTTCCCCAGTTGCCATCTCCACTCTCAGGTGATTTTGCTATCATCCCCTCTGCGGAAAACATGTATCTCTCCTCCATCCTGGTGACAGATAATATATTGGATATCTCTCTGGTATTCGAATGTGGTCACCTCCTATCACTGGAGCCCACCTCCTCCTTGAATGATGTGCAATGGTAGAATTGTTGTTGTAGTAATAGTGGAAGGGGAGTCGCTCCTCTGTAGGGATCGGGTGAGGAGCATTCAGGGTGGAACTTTCTGGTAAACACAACATAGAATTTAGCAGAATATTACAGTCAGAAGAGTTTGGGGTCCTCTGTTCTCCCCTGTTCTCCATAGAACATTATGTACCCCTAACTGTGGCCCCTGAATGCCCCCGACATGCCCAGGTTGCTTTGCACCTTTTCATGTCCCCCGGAGAATCGTTTAGTTGGAGAATGAAGGCGTTGTCGGAGGATCGCAGTGTAGTGACAGTCACATGCCTTCCATCCGTCACCACTGTGATTGTGCCAGGAAAATGTTTTCTAATAAATCTCTCCTATCAATGAACAGAGAGCTCAGCCCTTCTGTACCTCACATCTGGGTGTCTTCACTGTACACCCTCCAGGTGGACGGACAGACGGAGAGCTATTCCCACTTATCCTTCTACAGAGATCATTCTGCAAATAGGTACAGGGGTCCTGGATGTACTTGCCTCTTCTATATGAGGGTCTCAGAGTCCTCTTAGTTTTCTCTCTCACTCTCTCTCTATATATATATATGGTATAGGGGTCCAGCAATACCTCCTCCTCCTGTATGGGGGGTCTCAGAGCCCCTCTGAGTTTAGTCTGAATATATACAGTATATATAAAGTATCAGGATCCTAGTAATATCTCTTCCTCCTGTATGGGGGGTCTTAGAGCCTCTCTGTGTTTAGTCTGGATATACATCTATACAGTATATTTGAAGTATAGGGGTCCAGCGGTACCTCCTCCTCCTGTATGGGGGTGTCACGATCAGGGGTCAGGCTCGAAGACCAGTTGCTATAGCAGTGGAAAGGCTCACCTGCAAAAAGCAAGATAGGTACACAGGCAGGTCACTGTGGCGGAGGAGTGGGATCACCCGAGGTGCGGAGTCCCAACCAGTGTTCACTAGAGCTCCTTATGGTGGAGATGGATTTTGCTGCGTGTTAGCACCAGGTTGCAGTCCTCAGGATCACCCCACCAGGAGGTGAGCAAGCGGAGGTCCTGTAGCGTATAAGCAGGTAAGGATGAAACGGAAGTATGGTCAGTAAACAAGCCAAGGTCGGTAATGAGCAGTCGCAGGTTGGGATCAAGCAGAAGCGTAGTCGAGAACAAGCCAAGGTCGATAAGGAGCAGTCACAGGTTGGGATCAGGCAGAAGCATAGCCGAGAACAAGCCAAGGTCGGTAATGAGCAGTCGCAGGTTGGGATCAGGCAGAAGCATGGCCGAGAACAAGCCAAGGTCGGTAATGAGCAGTCGCAGGTTGGGATCAAGCAGAAGCGTAGTCGAGAACAAGCCAAGGTCGATAAGGAGCAGTCACAGGTTGGGATCAGGCAGAAGCATAGCCGAGAACAAGCCAAGGTCGGTAATGAGCAGTCGCAGGTTGGGATCAAGCAGAAGCGTAGTCGAGAACAAGCCAAGGTTGGTAAGGAGCAGTCACAGGTTGGGATCAGGCAGAAGCATAGCCGAGAACAAGCCAAGGTTGGTAAGGAGCAGTCACAGGTTGGGATCAGGCAGAAGCGTAGTCGAGAACAAGCCAAGGTCGGTAATGAGCAGTCACAGGTTGGGATCAGGCAGAAGCGTAGTCGAGAACAAGCCACGGTCGGTAAGGAGCAGTCGCAGGTTGGGATCAGGCAGAAGCGTAGTCGAGAACAAGCCAAGGTCGGTAAGGAGCAGTCACAGGTTGGGATCAGGCAGAAGCGTAGCCGAGAACAAGCCAAGGTCGGTAAGGAGCAGTCACAGGTTGGGATCAGGCAGAAGCGTAGTCAAGAACAAGCCAAGGTCGGTAATGAGCAGTCGCAGGTTGGGATCAGGCAGAAGCATAGTCGAGAACAAGCCAAGGTCGGTAATGAACAGTCGCAGGTTGGGATCAGGCAGAAGCGTAGTCGAGAACAAGCCAAGGTCGGTAATGAGCAGTCGCAGGTTGGGATCAGGCAGAAGCGTAGTCGAGAACAAGCCAAGGTCGGTAATGAGCAGTCGCAGGTTGGGATCAGGCAGAAGCGTAGTCGAGAACAAGCCAAGGTCGGTAATGAGCAGTCGCAGGTTGGGATCAGGCAGAAGCGTAGTCGAGAACAAGCCAAGGTCGGTAATGAGCAGTCGCAGGTTGGGATCAGGCAGAAGCGTAGTCGAGAACAAGCCAAGGTCGGTAATGAGCAGTCGCAGGTTGGGATCAGGCAGAAGCGTAGTCGAGAACAAGCAAAGGTCGGTAATGAGCAGTCGCAGGTTGGGATCAGGCAGAAGCGTAGTCGAGAACAAGCCAAGGTCGGTAATGAGCAGTCGCAGGTTGGGATCAGGCAGAAGCGTAGTCGAGAACAAGCCAAGGTCGGTAATGAACAGTCGCAGGTTGGGATCAGGCAGAAGCGTAGTCGAGAACAAGCCAAGGTCGGTAATGAGCAGTCGCAGGTTGGGATCAGGCAGAAGCGTAGTCGAGAACAAGCCAAGGTCGGTAATGAGCAGTCGCAGGTTGGGATCAGGCAGAAGCGTAGTCGAGAACAAGCCAAGGTCGGCAATGAGCAGTCGCAGGTTGGGATCAGGCAGAAGCGTAGTCGAGAACAAGCCAAGGTCGGTAATGAGCAGTCGCAGGTTGGGATCAGGCAGAAGCGTAGTCGAGAACAAGCCAAGGTTGGCAATGAACAGTCGCAGGTTGGGATCAGGCAGAAGCGTAGTCGAGAACAAGCCAAGGTCGGTGTCAGGGCTCCGGGTATGACCAGAGGTGTGTGGACTGACACAGGGAAACACAGACTTCAGGTATAGCGTGTAAAACAATATAATTTATTAAGGGCAACACAAACATAAACGCAGTGCAAACAACCAAACTCAAAGCTAACACAAATACATACAACAAGGTGAAACAAACCCAAACCTTAACTGATATATATATATATGGAGCACAACGTAGTCAGGCGGGCCAGGTCAGTAGCTAACGGGTAGACAAGGTACAAGGAGTAGGCAGAAGACTGGTCAGGAGTAGCCGAGGTCGGTGCAGGCAGAGTTCAAGCAGAGTCAGGATCAGGCAGGAAGCAGACAGGATGCAGGTACAGGGGCTCATGGGAACAATACACCAAGGCCCTGACTGCAGGCCTGGCCATTCCTTAAATACACCTCCTGCAATCAGCCTCAGGTGATGGCTTGATTGCAGGAGTGAGCTTCTGGCTGCTGAGAGCACCCGCTGGCCAGCCCTGGTACTGCAGCCCACAAGGCAGGTGAGTCCCAACCACCATTGGCGAGTCCATTCCTGACAGTCGGTAATGAGCAGTCACAGGTTGGGATCAGGCAGAAGCGTAGTCGAGAACAGGCCAAGGTCGGTAATGAACAGTCACAGGTTGGGATCAGGCAGAAGCGTAGTCGAGAACAAGCCAAGGTTGGTAATGTTACTGACACCACACCGTACACCGACTACAGTCACACGCTGACACCACACCGTACACCGACTACAGTCACACGCTGACACCACACCGTACACCGACTACAGTCACACGCTGACACCACACCGTACACCGACTACAGCCACACACTGACACCACACCGTACACCAACTACAGTCACACACTGACACTACACCGTACACCGACTACAGTCACACCCTGACACCACACCGTACACCGACTACAGTCACAAACTGACACCACGCCGTACACCGACTACAGCCACACACTGACACCACACCGTACACCGACTACAGTCACACACTGACACCACACCGTACACCGACTACAGCCACACACTGACACCACACCGTACACCGACTACAGCCACACACTGACACCACACCGTACACCGACTACAGCCACACACTGACACCACACCGTACACCGACTACAGTCACACACTGACACCACACCGTACACCGACTACAGTCACACACTGACACCACACCGTACACCGACTACAGTCACACACTGACACCACACACTGACACCACACCGTACACCGACTACAGTCACACACTGACACCACACCGTACACCGACTACAGCCACACACTGACACCACCCCCTACACCGACTACAGTCACACACTGACACCACACAGTACACCGACTACAGCCACACACTGACACCACACCGTACACCAACTACAGTCACACGCTGACACTACACCGTACACCGACTACAGTCACACCCTGACACCACACCGTACACCGACTACAGTCACAAACTGACACCACGCCGTACACCGACTACAGCCACACACTGACACCACACCGTACACCGACTACAGTCACACACTGACACCACACCGTACACCGACTACAGTCACACACTGACACCACACCGTACACCGACTACAGCCACACACTGACACCACACCGTACACCGACTACAGCCACACACTGACACCACACCGTACACCGACTACAGCCACACACTGACACCACACCGTACACCGACTACAGCCACACACTGACACCACACCATACACCGACTACAGCCACACACTGACACCACACCGTACACCGACTACAGTCACACACTGACACCACACCGTACACCGACTACAGTCACACACTGACACCACACACTGACACCACACCGTACACCGACTACAGTCACACACTGACACCACACCGTACACCGACTACAGTCACACCCTGACACCACACCGTACACCGACTAAAGTCACAAACTGACACCACGCCGTACACCGACTACAGCCACACACTGACACCACACCCTACACCGACTACAGTCACACACTGACACCACACCGTACACCGACTACAGCCACACACTGACACCACACCGTACACTGACTACAGTCACACACTGACACCACACCGTACACCGACTACAGTCACACACTGACACCACACACTGACACCACACCGTACACCAACTACAGTCACACGCTGACACTACACCGTACACCGACTACAGTCACACCCTGACACCACACCGTACACCGACTACAGTCACAAACTGACACCACGCCATACACCGACTACAGCCACACACTGACACCACACCGTACACCGACTACAGTCACACACTGACACCACACCGTACACCGACTACAGCCACACACTGACACCACACCGTACACCGACTACAGTCACACACTGACACCACACCGTACACCGACTACAGCCACACACTGACACCACACCGTACACCGACTACAGTCACACACTGACACGACACCGTACACCGACTACAGTCACACACTGACACCACACACTGACACCACACCGTACACCAACTACAGTCACACGCTGACACTACACCGTACACCGACTACAGTCACACCCTGACACCACACCGTACACCGACTACAGTCACAAACTGACACCACGCCGTACACCGACTACAGCCACACACTGACACCACACCGTACACCGACTACAGTCACACACTGACACCACACCGTACACCGACTACAGCCACACACTGACACCACACCGTACACCGACTACAGCCACACACTGACACCACACCGTACACCGACTACAGCCACACGCTGACACCACACCGTACACCGACTACAGCCACACGCTGACACCACACCGTACACCGACTACAACCACACACTGACACCACACCGTACACCGACTACAGCCACACACTGACACCACACACTGACACCACACCGTACACCGACTACAGCCACACACTGACACCACACCCTACACCGACTACAGCCACACGCTGACACCACACCGTACACCAACTACAGCCACACACTGACACCACACCGTACACTGACTACAGCCACACACTGACACCACACCGTACACCGACTACAGTCACAAACTGACACCACACCGTACACCGACTACAGCCACACACTGACACCACACCGTACACCGACTACAGCCACACACTGACACCACACCGTACACCGACTACAGCCACACACTGACACCACACCGTACACCGACTACAGTCACACACTGACACCACACCGTACACCGACTACAGTCACACACTGACACCACACACTGACACCACACCGTACACCGACTACAGTCACACACTGACACCACACCGTACACCGACTACAGCCACACACTGACACCACACCGTACACCGACTACAGTCACACACTGACACCACACCGTACACCGACTACAGTCACACGCTGACACCACACCGTACACCGACTACAGCCACACACTGACACCACACACTGACACCACACCGTACACCGACTACAGTCACACACTGACACCACACCGTACACCGACTACAGTCACACACTGACACCACACCGTACACCGACTACAGTCACACGCTGACACCACACCGTACACCGACTACAGCCACACACTGACACCACACACTGACACCACACCGTACACCGACTACAGCCACACACTGACACCACACACTGACACCACACCGTACACCGACTACAGCCACACACTGACACCACACCGTACACCGACTACAGTCACACGCTGACACCACACCGTACACCGACTACAGCCACACACTGACACCACACACTGACACCACACCGTACACCGACTACAGTCACACACTGACACCACCAAGCCATAATACAGAGTGTGACATGAAACACGATATGGAGGTCTGGACTCTGTAGGTATTGGGGGGGTCTGAGCTCTGTATGTATGGGGGGGGTATGGGCTCTGTATGGGGGGGTCTGAGCTCTGTATGTATGGGGGGGGTCTGGGGCTCTGTATGTATGGGGGGGGGGTCTGGGCTCTGTATGGGGGGGTCTGAGCTCTGTATGTATGGGGGGGTCTGGGCTCTGTATGGGTGGTCAGGGCTCTGTATGTATGGGGGGGGGGGTCTGGGCTCTGTATGGGTGGTCAGGGCTCTGTATGTATGGGGGGCGGGGAGCTGTATATATGAGGCTGTGAGGTCACTGTATGTTCCAATCGCTGTCACGGTGGGATATATTCGATGTGTTTCTATAGGAGCGATTGTCCCGTTTGCTCCGGTGGGATGGGAGGACCTCAGGTGGGATGAGAGTGGGTGGGGGGGTCGGTTGTGTTCGGCGGGTGGGGGAGAGGTCGGTCGTGGGTGGGGGGGGGTCGGTCGTGTTCGGTGGGTGGGGGGGTTGGTCGTGTTCGGTGGGAGGGGTCGGTCGTGTTCGGAGGGTGGGGGAGGGGTCTTTCGTGTTCGGTGGGTGGGGGGGGTCGGTCGTGTTCGGTGGGTGGGGGGGTCGGTCGTGTTCAGTGGGGGGGGGTTCGGTGGGGGGGATCGGTCTTGGGGGGGGGGGTCGGTCGTATTCGGTGGGGGGGGTCGGTTGTGGGTCGGTCGTGTTCGGTGGGGGGGGGTCGGTCGTGTTCGGTGGGGGGGTTCGGTCGTGTTCGGAGGGGGGGGGGTCGGTTGTGGGTGGGGGGGGGGGTCGGTCGTGTTCGGTGGGTGGGGGGGTCAGTCGTGTTCGGTGGGGGGGGGTTTGGTCGTGTTCGGAGGGGGGGATCGGTTGTGGGTGGGGGGGGTCGGTCGTATTCGGTGGGTGGGGGGTCGGTCGTATTCGGTGGGTAGAGGGGGGGTGGGGGGGGTCGGTCGTATTCGGTGTGTGGGGGGGGGGTCGGTCGTATTCGGTGTGTGGGGGGGGGTCGGTTGTGTTCGGTGGGGGGGGGTTCGGTCGTGTTCGGAGGGGGGGTCGGTTGTGGGTGGGGGGGGTCGGTCGTATTCGGTGGGTGGGGGAGTCGGTCGTATTCGGTGGGTAGAGGGGGGGGGGCGGTCGTATTCGGTGGGTGGGGGGTCGGTCGTGTTCGGTGGGTGGGGGGGGGGTCGGTCGTGTTCGGTGGGTGGGGGGGGTCGGTCGTGTTCGGTGGGTGGGGGGGTCGGTCGTATTCGGTGGGTGGGGGTCGGTCGTGTTCGGTGGGGTGGGGGGGGGTCAGTCGTATTCGGTGGGTGGGGGGGGGTCGGTCGTGTTCGGTGGGTCGGTCTGGACGGGATTCATCGCCATCTGTACGGCGGTATGTACTGCGGGGAGAAGCGAGGTCTCTGCTGATTGGCTGCTGATCCCTACTGAGCTGTGAATGTACACTGAGGGGGCTGTGGTGCCTCTAGCAGCCAATCAGATGTCAGCAGTGTAGATGTCCTATCTGGGATGTGATTGGCCCTGTCCTGGGGTGATATTGGGGGGGATTGTCGGGTGTGTGGCGCCCCCTGATGTCTCTGCAGTGATGGAGGATGAAGGCCGGCTCTATACATCACAGACAACCTGCCCTGTACAGGGGCCCCCTGATTGGCTGTTGCCAGGCAACATCATAATCATGTGGAAGTGAGGCCGGTCTTCTCCTTCCAGTGTGTATATGTGATTGCAGGAGGCATGTCGGCGGAGGCTGGGGAGCCGAACAAAAGGCTGCCGGAGGTGGGATGCCTGGGGACCCTCTGACTGGTAAGACCCCCGCCATTCATGCTGAGATCCCCTCCCCCTCCCCACTGGCTGATTATTCTAGAAGATGTCCTGTACTGACCTATGATGGCGGAGGAGAGACCTCACTGACACCGTACTGACTCCTCACTGACACCGTGCTGACATCTCACTGACACCCTACTGACTCCTCACTGATAACGTACTGACTCCTCACTGACAACGTACTGACTCCTCACTGACACCGTACTGACTCCTCACTGATAACGTACTGACTCCTCACTGACACCATACTGACACCGTGCTGACTCCTCACTGACACCGTGCTGACACCGTGCTGACTCCTCACTGACACCGTGCTGACTCCTCACTGACACCGTGCTGACTCCTCACTGATAACGTACTGACTCCTCACTGACACCGTGCTGACTCCTCACTGATAACGTACTGACTCCTCACTGACACCGTGCTGACTCCTCACTGACACCCTGCTGACTCCTCACTGACACCGTGCTGACTCCTCACTGATAACGTACTGACTCCTCACTGACACCGTGCTGACTCCTCACTGATAACGTACTGACTCCTCACTGACACCGTACTGACTCCTCACTGACACCGTACTGACTCCTCACTGACACCGTGCTGACTCCTCACTGACAACGTACTGACTCCTCACTGACACCGTGCTGACTCCTCACTGACACCGTACTGACTCCTCACTGACACCCTGCTGACTCCTCACTGACACCGTACTGACTCCTCACTGACACCGTACTGACTCCTCACTGATAACGTACTGACTCCTCACTGATAACGTACTGACTCCTCACTGACACCGTGCTGACTCCTCACTGACACCGTGCTGACTCCTCACTGATAACGTACTGACTCCTCACTGATAACGTACTGACTCCTCACTGACACCGTACTGACTCCTCACTGACACCGTACTGACTCCTCACTGACACCGTGCTGACTCCTCACTGACAACGTACTGACTCCTCACTGACACCGTGCTGACTCCTCACTGACACCGTACTGACTCCTCACTGACACCGTACTGACTCCTCACTGACACCGTGCTGACTCCTCACTGACAACGTACTGACTCCTCACTGACACCGTACTGACTCCTCACTGACACCCTGCTGACTCCTCACTGACACCGTACTGACTCCTCACTGACACCGTACTGACTCCTCACTGATAACGTACTGACTCCTCACTGATAACGTACTGACTCCTCACTGATAACGTACTGACTCCTCACTGACACCGTGCTGACTCCTCACTGACACCGTGCTGACTCCTCACTGATAACGTACTGACTCCTCACTGACACCGTACTGACTCCTCACTGATAACGTACTGACTCCTCACTGATAACGTACTGACTCCTCACTGACACCGTGCTGACTCCTCACTGACACCCTGCTGACTCCTCACTGACTCCTCACTGACACCGTGCTGACTCCTCACTGACACCGTGCTGACTCCTCACTGACAACGTACTGACTCCTCACTGACACCGTGCTGACTCCTCACTGACACCCTGCTGACTCCTCACTGACACCCTGCTGACTCCTCACTGACACCGTACTGACTCCTCACTGATAACGTACTGACACCCTGCTGACTCCTCACTGACACCGTGCTGACTCCTCACTGACACCGTGCTGACTCCTCACTGACACCGTGCTGACTCCTCACTGACACCGTGCTGACTCCTCACTGACACCGTGCTGACTCCTCACTGACACCCTGCTGACTCCTCACTGACACCGTACTGACTCCTCACTGACACCGTACTGACTCCTCACTGACACCGTACTGACTCCTCACTGACACCGTGCTGACTCCTCACTGACACCGTGCTGACTCCTCACTGACACCATACTGACACCGTGCTGACTCCTCACTGACACCATACTGACACCGTGCTGACTCCTCACTGACACCATACTGACACCCTGCTGACTCCTCACTGACACCCTGCTGACTCCTCACTGACACCGTACTGACTCCTCACTGACACCGTGCTGACACCATACTGACACCGTGCTGACTCCTCACTGACACCGTGCTGACTCCTCACTGACACCGTACTGACTCCTCACTGACTCCTCACTGACACCGTGCTGACTCCTCACTGACACCGTGCTGACTCCTCACTGGCACCGTGCTGACTCCTCACTGACACCATACTGACACCGTGCTGACTCCTCACTGACACCGTACTGACTCCTCACTGACACCGTGCTGACTCCTCACTGACACCGTGCTGACTCCTCACTGACACCCTGCTGACTCCTCACTGACACCGTACTGACTCCTCACTGACACCGTACTGACTCCTCACTGACACCGTGCTGACTCCTCACTGACACCTCTGCCCCCCTCCTTATCATTGTCCTGTATTGACCTATGATGGCCGGAGTGCAGACAATGCTGTGTGTTGGGGTCTGCATATACAGGGGGGCAAGAAAGTATTTAGTCCCCACCAATGGTACAAGTTCTCCCACTTACAGAGATGAGAGAGGCCTGTAATTGGCATCATAGGGAGACCTCAACTATGAGAGACAAAATGAGAAAACAAATCCAGACAATCTCATTGGCTGATCTGGAAAGAATTTATCTGCAAATTATGGTGGAAAATAAGTATTTGGTGAATATGAAAAGTTCATGTCAATACTTTGTTATATATCCTTTGTTGGCAATGACAGAGGTCAGACGTTTTCCTGGAAGTCCTCACAAGGTTGGCACACACTGTTGCTGGTATGTTGGCCCATCCTCCATGCAGATCTCATCCTCCATGCAGATCTCATCCTCCATGCAGATCTCCTCTAGAGCAGTGATGTTGGGGCTGTCGCTGGGCAACACGGACTTTCAACTCCCTCCAAAGTTTTCTATGGGGTTGAGATCTGGAGACTGGCTAGGGCCACTCCAGGACCTTGAAATGCTTCTTACAAAGCCACTCCTTCGTTGCCCGGGCGGTATGTTTGGGGTCATTGTCATGTTGGAAAGACCCAGCCACGTTTCATCTTCAATGCCCTTGCTGATGGAAGGAGGTTGCACTCTCACGATACATGGCCCCATTCATTCTGTCCTGTACATGGATCAGTCGTCCTGGTCCCTTTGCGGAGAAACAGCCCCAAAGCATGATGTTGCCACCCCCATGCTTCACAGTAGGTATGGTGTTCTTTGGATGCAACTCAGCATTCTCTCTCCTCCAAACACGACGAGTTGTGTTTCTACCAAACAGTTCTATTTTGGTTTCATCTGACATATGACATTCTCCCAATCCTCTTCTGGATCATCCAAATGCTCTCTAGCAAACTTCAGACAGGCCCCGGACATGTACTGGCTTAAGCAGGGGGCACGTCTGGCACTGCAGGATCTGAGTCCCTTGCGACGTAGTGTGTTACTGATGGTAGCCTTTGTTACGTTGGTCCCAGCTCTCTGCAGGTCATTCACTAGGTCCCCCCGTGTGGTCCTGGGAATTTTTGCTCACCGTTCTTGTGATCATTTTGACCCCACGGGGTGAGATCTTGCGTGGAGCCCCAGATGGAGGGAGATTATCAGTGGTCTTGTATGTCTTCCATTTTCTAATTATTGCTCCCACAGTTGATTTGTTCACACCAAGCTGCTTGCCTATTGCAGATTCAGTCTTCCCAGCCTGGTGCAGGTCTACAATTTTGTTTCTGGTGTCCTTGGACAGCTCTTTGGTCTTCCCCATAGTGGAGTTTGGAGTGTGACTGTTTGAGGTTGTGGACAGGTGTCTTTATACTGATAACAAGTTCAAACAGGTGCCATTGATACAGGTAATGAGTGCAGGAGGAGGAGCCTCTTAAAGAAGAAGGTCCAGGTCTGTGAGAGCCAGAAATCTTGTTGTTTGTAGGTCACCAAATACTTATTTTCCACCATAATTTGCAAATAAATTCTTTCCAGATCAGCCAATGAGATTGTCTGGATTTGTTTTCTCATTTTGTCTCTCATAGTTGAGGTCTCCCTATGATGCCAATTACAGGCCTCTCTCATCTCTGTAAGTGGGAGAACTTGCACCATTGGTGGGGACTAAATACTTTTTTGCCCCACTGTATGGGGTACGGGGGGGGGGGTGTTGGGGTGCAGTTGGTGATCGGGGGAGGGGTCAGCTACAGCCCCCTTTTTTTTTTTTTTTTAAAGTTCCTGCAGATATTAGATCCCCAAGACTGACGGCGGGCTGTACATCGTCCCGGGTGCCATTCTCAGTATCTGTCCTTATTCTGTACATGAAGGAAATGTGTATTTGCCCCCCCCCCTGATGGTGAATGTTCGCCCCTCACACAGAAACGATCGGTCTAACAATGGAATGTTCGCCCCTCACACAGAAACGATCGGTCTAACAATGGAATGTTCGCCCCTCACACAGAAATGATCGGTCTAACAATGGAATGTTCGCCCCTCACACAGAAATGATCGGTCTAACAATGGAATGTTCGCCCCTCACACAGAAATGATCGGTCTAACAATGGAATGTTCGCCCCTCACACAGAAATGATCGGTCTAACAATGGAATGTTCGCCCCTCACACAGAAATGATCGGTCTAACAATGGAATGTTCGCCCCTCACACAGAAATGATCGGTCTAACAATTGAATGTTCGCCCCTCACACAGAAATGATCGGTCTAACAATGGAATGTTCGCCCCTCACACAGAAATGATCGGTCTAACAATGGAATGTTCCCCCCCCTCACACAGAAATGATCGGTCTAACAATGGAATGTTCGCCCCTCACACAGAAATGATCGGTCTAACAATGGAATGTTCGCCCCTCACACAGAAATGATCGGTCTAACAATGGAATGTTCACCCCTCACACAGAAATGATCGGTCTAACAATGGAATGTTCGCCCCTCACACAGAAATGATCGGTCTAACAATGGAATGTTCGCCCCTCACACAGAAATGATCGGTCTAACAATGGAATGTCCCCCCCCTCACACAGAAACGATCGGTCTAACAATGGAATGTTCGCCCCTCACACAGAAATGATCAGTCTAACATTGGAATGTTGGCCCCTCACACAGAAATGATCGGTCTAACAGTGGAATGTTCGCCCCTCACACAGAAATGATCGGTCTAACAATGGAATGTTCTCCCCTCACACAGAAACGATCGGTCTAACAATGGAATGTTCGCCCCTCACACAGAAATGATCGGTCTAACAATGGAATGTTCGGTGTAACACTGAGAGACAGAATACAACAACAAATTCAGCAGAAATGCGTCTAACAAATGATGACGGATCTGCATGTTCATGAGGGAAAGAAGGATTTGATCCCCTTCACAAAACATGACTTAGTACTTGGTGGCCAATCCCTTGTTGGCCATCACAGAGGTCAGACGTTCCCTGGAGTTGGCCCCCAGGTTCGCACACATCTCAGGAGGGATTTTGGCCCACTCCTCATGGCAGATCCTCTCCAAGTCATTAAGGTTTGGTGGCTGACGTTTGGCAACTCGAACTTTCAGCTCCTCCACAGATTTTCCATCGGATGAAGGTGTGGAGACCGGCTAGGCCATTCCGGGACCTTAATGTGCTTCTTCTTGAGCCGCTCCTTTGTTGCCTTGGCCGTGTGTTTTGGGTCATTGTCATGCTGGAACACCCATCCACCACCCATTTTCAATGCCCTGGCTGAGGGAAGAAGGTTCTCACCCAAGATTTGAGGGTACATTGCCCCGTCCATCGTCCCTTTGATGCGGTGCTGTTGTCCTGTCCCCTTAGCAGAAAAACACCCCCAAAGCAGAATGTTTCCAGCACCATGTTTCACAGTTGGGATGGTGTTCTTGGGGTCATAGGCAGCATTCCTCCTCCTCCAAACACGGCGAGTTGAGTTGATGCCAAACAGCTGGATTTTGGTCTCCTCTGACCACAACACTTCCCACCAGTCCTCCTCGGCATCTTTCAGATGTTCAGTGGCAGACTTCAGACGGGCCTGGACATGGGCTTTCTTGAGCAGAGGGACCGTGCGGGGGCACTGCAGGATTTCAGTCCTTGTCGGCGTAGTGTGTTACCAATTGTTTTCTTGGTGACTGTGGTCCCAGCTGCCTGGAGATCATTGACAAGATCCTCACGTGTAGTTCTGGGATGATTCCTCACTGTTCTCATGATCATTGACACTCCACGAGGTGAGATCTTGCATGGTGCACCAGACCTAGGGAGACTGACACTTGTTTTGTGTTTCTTCCATTTGTGAATGATTGCACCAACTGTTGTCACCTTCTCACCAAGCTGCTTGGCCATAGTTTGGTAGCCCAGTCCAGCCTTGTGTAGGTCTACCATCTTGTCCCCGACATCCTTGGACAGCTCTTTGGTCTTTGCCATGGTGGAGAGTTTGGAATCTGATGGTTTGATGGCTCCTGTGGACAGGTGTCTTTTATACAGGTAACACAATGAGATTAGCAGCACTCCCTTTAAGAGACTGCTTCTAATCTCAGCTTGTTACCTGTATGAGAGACACCTGGGAGCCAGAAATCCTGCTGAATGATAGGGGATCAAATCCTTCTTTCCCTCATGAACATGCAGATCCGTCATCATTTGTTAGACGCATTTCTGCTGAATTTGTTGTTGTATTCTGTCTCTCAGTGTTACACCGAACATTCCATTGTTAGACCGATCATTTCTGTGTGAGGGGCGAACATTCCATTGTTAGACCGATCATTTCTGTGTGAGGGGCGAACATTCCATTGTTAGACCGATCATTTCTGTGTGAGGGGCGAACATTCCATTGTTAGACCGATCATTTCTGTGTGAGGGGCGAACATTCCATTGTTAGACCGATCATTTCTGTGTGAGGGGCGAACATTCCATTGTTAGACCGATCGTTTCTGTGTGAGGGGCGAACATTCACCATCGGGGGGGGGGGGGCAAATACACATTTCCTTCACTGTATATGGACTCTGCACAGTCCCACTTCTGTCCTGGATGCTGTTTGTGTCTCTGCAGGGACTTCCCTCCCATCTTGTGGCAATATGGAGAACGAGGCATCAAATTCGACCAGCAATCGGCAGACAACAAACGATCGTCAGACAGTCCAGGTAAAGTGATCATGACTGAGGGTGGAAGTATAGCAGGGATCGGTGTACCCCGGATGTAGGTCATGGAGTGTCTCTGGGGATCGGTGTACCCCGGATGTAGATCATGGAGTGTCTCTGGGGATCAGTGTACCCCGGATGTAGATCATGGGGTGTCTCTGGGGATCGGTGTACCCCGGATGTAGATCATGGGGTGTCTCTGGGGATCAGTGTACCCCGGATGTAGATCATGGGGTGTCTCTGGGGATCGGTGTACCCCGGATGTAGATCATGGAGTGTCTCTGGGGATCGGTGTACCCCGGATGTAGATCATGGGGTGTCTCTGGGGATCAGTGTACCCCGGATGTAGATCATGGGGTGTCTCTGGGGATCAGTGTACCCCGGATGTAGATCATGGGGTGTCTCTGGGGATCGGTGTACCCCGGATGTAGATCATGGAGTGTCTCTGGGGATCAGTGTACCCCTGATGTAGATCATGGAGTGTCTCTGGGGATCGGTGTACCCCGGATGTAAATCATGGGGTGTCTCTGGGGATTGGTGTACCCCGGATGTAGATCATGGAGTGTCTCTGGGGATCGGTGTACCCCGGATGTAGATCATGGAGTGTCTCTGGGGATTGGTGTACCCCGGATGTAAATCATGGAGTGTCTCTGGGGATCAGTGTACCCCGGATGTAAATCATGGGGTGTCTCTGGGGATCGGTGTACCCCGGATGTAGATCATGGAGTGTCTCTGGGGATCAGTGTACCCCGGATGTAGATCATGGAGTGTCTCTGGGGATCAGTGTACCCCGGATGTAGATCATGGAGTGTCTCTGGGGATTGGTGTACCCCGGATGTAAATCATGGAGTGTCTCTGGGGATCAGTGTACCCCGGATGTAAATCATGGGGTGTCTCTGGGGATCGGTGTACCCCGGATGTAGATCATGGAGTGTCTCTGGGGATCAGTGTACCCCGGATGTAGATCATGGAGTGTCTCTGGGGATCGGTGTACCCCGGATGTAGATCATGGAGTGTCTCTGGGGATCGGTGTACCCCGGATGTAGATCATGGAGTGTCTCTGGGGATCGGTGTACCCCGGATTGTAGATCATGGAGTGTCTCTGGGGATCAGTGTACCCCGGATGTAAATCATGGGGTGTCTCTGGGGATCAGTGTACCCCGGATGTAGATCATGGAGTGTCTCTGGGGATTGGTGTACCCCGGATGTAGATCATGGAGTGTCTCTGGGGATCGGTGTACCCCGGATGTAGATCATGGAGTGTCTCTGGGGATCGGTGTACCCCGGATGTAGATCATGGGGTGTCTCTGGGGATCGGTGTACCCCGGATGTAGATCATGGAGTGTCTCTGGGGATCGGTGTACCCCGGATGTAGATCATGGGGTGTCTCTGGGGATCGGTTTACCCCGGATGTAGATCATGGGGTGCCTCTGGGGATCGGTGTACCCCGGATGTAGATCATGGAGTGTCTCTGGGGATCGGTGTACCCCTGGATTGTAAATCATGGGGTGTCTCTGGGGATCGGTGTACCCCGGATCATGGGGTGTCTCTGGGGATCGGTGTACCCCGGATGTAGATCATGGAGTGTCTCTGGGGATCGGTGTACCCCGGATGTAGATCATGGGGTGTCTCTGGGGATCGGTGTACCCCGGATGTAGATCATGGGGTGTCTCTGGGGATCGGTGTACCCCGGATGTAGGTCATGGAGTGTCTTTGGGGATCGGTGTACCCCGGATTGTAGATCATGGGGTGTCTCTGGGGATCGGTGTACCCCGGATGTAGGTCATGGAGTGTCTCTGGGGATCGGTGTACCCCGGATGTAGGTCATGGAGTGTCTCTGGGGATCGGTGTACCCCGGATGTAGGTCATGGGGTGTCTCTGGGGATCGGTGTACCCCGGATCATGGAGTGTCTCTGGGGATCGGTGTACCCCGGATTGTAGATCATGGAGTGTCTCTGGGGATCGGTGTACCCCAGATTGTAGATCATGGAGTGTCTCTGGGGATCGGTGTACCCCAGATTGTAGATCATGGAGTGTCTCTGGGGATCGGTGTACCCCGGATGTAGATCATGGAGTGTCTCTGGGGATCGGTGTACCCCAGATTGTAGATCATGGAGTGTCTCTGGGGATCGGTGTACCCCAGATTGTAGATCATGGAGTGTCTCTGGGGATCGGTGTACCCCGGATGTAGATCATGGGGTGTCTCTGGGGATCGGTGTACCCCTGGATTGTAAATCATGGGGTGTCTCTGGGGATCGGTGTACCCCGGATCATGGAGTGTCTCTGGGGATCGGTGTACCCCAGATTGTAGATCATGGAGTGTCTCTGGGGATCGGTGTACCCCGGATGTAGATCATGGGGTGTCTCTGGGGGGTCACTCCTCAGGCCGTCTCTCTCTCAGTTGCAGTCTGTACAGAACTGACTCTCATTGAGGGGCCAGTCAGCTCACAGGTCACATTGTAGTAGGGGACTTTTGTCTTCTGCTCATTCACAGTCCGGGGCTCCTCCATGATTGGACGATGCTGATTGGCAGTTTCTGTGCCTGCTCTGGGTCTCCACCCTCTTCCTCTCGGCACTTTGTCTGGTCAGAAGAAGAGAGATCGGAAGTCCCAGGTTTGCGGGATTTTCTGGCACTGCTCACCAACTTCCTACAAGGTCCAGGAGACTGTAAGTAGAGTGTACACAGGGCAGGGCAGGGGGAGAAGGGGGCAGTCTGGTCAGACGCTCTCTGGGGTGTTGGGTGTCTCTGGTCGGACTCTCTCTGGGGTGTTGGGTGTCTCTGGTCGGGCGCTCTCTGGGGTGTTGGGCGTCTCTGGTCGGGCGCTCTCTGGGGTGTTGGGTCTCTCTGGTCGGACGCTCTCTGGGGTGTTGGGTCTCTCTGGTCGGACGCTCTCTGGGGTGTTGGGTCTCTCTGGTCGGGCGCTCTCTGGGGTGTTGGGTGTCTCTGGTCGGACTCTCTCTGGGGTGTTGGGCGTCTCTGGTCGGGCGCTCTCTGGGGTGTTGGGCGTCTCTGGTCGGGCGCTCTCTGGGGTGTTGGGCGTCTCTGGTCGGGCGCTCTCTGGGGTGTTGGGCATCTCTGGTCGGACGCTCTCTGGGATGTTGGGTCTCTCTGGTCGGGCGCTCTCTGGGGTGTTGGGGGTCTCTGGTGGATGCTCTCTGGGGTGTTTGGCGTCTCTGGTTGGACGCTCTCTGGGGTGTTGGGGGTCTCTGGTGGATGCTCTCTGGGGTGTTGGGCGTCTCTGGTCGGACTCCCTCTGGGGTGTTGGGCATCTCTGGTCGGACGCTCTCTGGGATGTTGGGTCTCTCTGGTCGGGCGCTCTCTGGGGTGTTGGGGGTCTCTGGTGGATGCTCTCTGGGGTGTTGGGTCTCTCTGGTCGGACGCTCTCTGGGGTGTTGGGCGTCTCTGGTCGGACGCTCTCTGGGGTGTTGGGTGTCTCTGGTCGGGCGCTCTCTGGGGTGTTGGGTGTCTCTGGTCGGGCGCTCTCTGGGGTGTTGGGTGTCTCTGGTCATGGGCTCTCCGGGGTGTTGTGTGTCTCTGGTCGGGCACTCTCTGGGGTGTCTCTGGTCAGGGGCTCTCTGGGGTGTTGGGTGTCTCTGGTCGGACTCTCTGTGGGGTGTTTGGCGTCTCTGGTCGGGCGCTCTCTGGGGTGTTGGGTGTCTCTGGTTGGACTCTCTCTGGGGTGTCTCTGGTCAGGGGCTCTCTGGGGTGTTGGGCGTCTCTGGTCGGACGCCCTCTGGGGTGTTGGGTGTCTCTGGTCGGACTCTTTCTGGGGTGTTGGGTGTCTCTGGTCGGACGCTCTCTGGGGTGTTGGGTGTCTCTGGTCGGACGCTCTCTGGGGTGTTGGGTGTCTCTGGTCAGGCGCTCTCTGGGGTGTTGGGTGTCTCTGGTCATGGGCTTTCTGGGGTGTTGGGTGTCTCTGGTCGGGCACTCTCTGGGGTGTTGGGTGTCTCTGGTCGGACTCTCTCTGGGGTGTTGGGTGTCTCTGGTCGGGCGCTCTCTTGGGTGTTGGGTGTCTCTGGTCGGGCGCTCTCTTGGGTGTTGGGCGTCTCTGGTCGGACTCTCTCTGGGGTGTTGGGCGGTCTCTGGTCAAGGGCTCTCTGGGGTGTTGGGCGTCTCTGGTCAGGGGCTCTCTGGGGTGTTGGGTGTCTCTGGTCAGGGGCTCTCTGGGGTGTTGGGTGTCTCTGGTCAAAGGCTCTCTGGGGTGTTGGGTGTCTCTGGTCGGACGCTCTCTGGGGTGTTGGGCGTCTCTGGTCAGGGGCTCTCTGGGGTGTTGGGTGTCTCTGGTCAGGGGCTCTCTGGGGTGTTGGGCGTCTCTGGTCAGGGGCTCTCTGGGGTGTTGGGCGTCTCTGGTCAGGGGCTCTCTGGGGTGTTGGGCGTCTCTGGTCAGGGGCTCTCTGGGGTGTTGGGTGTCTCTGGTCAGGGGCTCTCTGGGGTGTTGGGTGTCTCTGGTTGGACTCTCTCTGGGGTGTCTCTGGTCAGGCGCTCTCTGGGGTGTTGGGTGTCTCTGGTTGGACTCTCTCTGGGGTGTCTCTGGTCAGGGGCTCTCTGGGGTGTTGGGTGTCTCTGGTTGGCCTCTCTCTGGGGTGTCTCTGGTCAGGGGCTCTCTGGGGTGTTGGGTGTCTCTGGTCAGGGGCTCTCTGGGGTGTTGAGTGTCTGGTTGGACTCTCTCTGGGGTGTCTCTGGTCAGGCGCTCTCTGGGGTGTTGGGTGTCTCTGGTTGGACTCTCTCTGGGGTGTTGAGTGTCTGGTTGGACTCTCTCTGGGGTGTCTCTGGTCAGGGGCTCTCTGGGGTGTTGGGTGTCTCTGGTCAGGGGCTCTCTGGGGTGTTGAGTCTCTGGTTGGACTCTCTCTGGGGTGTCTCTGGTCGGGCGCTCTCTGGGGTGTTGGGTGTCTGGTTGGACTCTCTCTGGGGTGTCTCTGGTCAGGGGCTCTCTGGGGTGTTGGGTGTCTCTGGTTGGACTCTCTCTGGGGTGTTGAGTGTCTGGTTGGACTCTCTCTGGGGTGTCTCTGGTCAGGGGCTCTCTGGGGTGTTGGGTGTCTCTGGTCAGGGGCTCTCTGGGGTGTTGGGTGTCTCTGGTCAGGGGCTCTCTGGGGTGTTGGGTGTCTCTGGTCAGGGGCTCTCTGGGGTGTTGAGTGTCTCTGGTTGGACTCTCTCTGGGGTGTCTCTGGTCAGGGGCTCTCTGGGGTGTTGGGTGTCTCTGGTTGACCTCTCTCTGGGGTGTTGGGTGTCTATGGTCAGGGGCTCTCTGGGGTGTTGAGTGTCTCTGGTTGGCCTCTCTCTGGGGTGTCTCTGGTCTGGGGCTCTCTGGGGTGTTGAGTGTCTCTGGTTGGCCTCTCTCTGGGGTGTCTCTGGTCAGGGGCTCTCTGGGGTGTTGGGTGTCTCTGGTCAGGGGCTCTCTGGGGTGTTGAGTGTCTCTGGTTGGACTCTCTCTGGGGTGTCTCTGGTCAGGGGCTCTCTGGGGTGTTGGGTGTCTCTGGTTGACCTCTCTCTGGGGTGTCTCTGGTCAGGGGCTCTCTGGGGTGTTGAGTGTCTCTGGTTGGACTCTCTCTGGGGTGTCTCTGGTCAGGCGCTCTCTCTGCTCTCAGGCTGTGGCTGGTCAGTTGGGGATGATGGAAGAGCTGTCATGGAGGGGGAGGGGAGGCCGGTGATGGATGAGGACCGGAGATGGTGACAACGGAGGAGAGCAGAGCTCCCATTCTTCTACTCCAGTCACAGAGTTCACCCCTCCTGACCTCAGAACCCAACGGATTGCAATCTTCCCTGTCATCACATTCCTCCTTCTTCCAGAAAGCTGTAGTTTGGGGTAACCCTTAGCAACCAGCAGGGCGGAGCTTTTCCTAGGTCTGCCCACCCCAGCCTGTGTACACCTACCTGAGTGTCGGGTGAGTCGGGTCACCAGGTGAGATTTCTTTGTACATCAGGACGGCATTTCGGCTTTAGTCTGTATTTGTGAGAATATCTGTGCTGCACAGATGAGACGTCATGTGGTTGGGACAGGCAACACCGGAACCTCGAGGAAACCGAGTGGACTGTGATCGAGCATGTCAGGAGTACAAGTGGGAGGATCGTGTCTGGCTTTAGGGGTGACGGAGCCGTGTCTGGCTTTAGGGGTGACGTAGCCGTGTCTGGCTTTAGGGGTGACGTAGCCGTGTCTGGCTTTAGGGGTGACGGAGCCGTGTCTGGCTTTAGGAGAGACGGAGCCGTGTCTGGCTTTAGGGGAGACGGAGCCGTGTCTGGCTTTAGGGGAGACGGAGCCGTGTCTGGCTTTAGGGGAGACGGAGCCGTGTCTGGCTTTAGGGGAGACGGAGCCGTGTCTGGCTTTAGGGGAGACGGAGCCGTGTCTGGCTTTAGGGGAGACGGAGCCGTGTCTGGCTTTAGGGGAGACGTAGCCGTGTCTGGCTTTAGGGGTGATGGAGCCGTGTCTGGCTTTAGGGGAGACGGAGCCGTGTCTGGCTTTAGGGGCGACGGAGCCGGCGTCTGGCTTTAGGGGCGACGGAGCCGGCGTCTGGCTTTAGGGGCGACGGAGCCGGCGTCTGGCTTTAGGGGCGACGGAGCCGGCGTCTGGCTTTAGGGGCGACGGAGCCGGCGTCTGGCTTTAGGGGCGACGGAGCCGGCGTCTGGCTTTAGGGGCGACGGAGCCGGCGTCTGGCTTTAGGGGCGACGGAGCCGGCGTCTGGCTTTAGGGGCGACGGAGCCGGCGTCTGGCTTTAGGGGCGACGGAGCCGGCGTCTGGCTTTAGGGGTGACGGAGCCGGCGTCTGGCTTTAGGGGCGCTTTAGGGGTGGCGGAGATGACCCCATTGCTCATTTGTCATTACAGGTGATTCAGCAAGCTCTGAGCCGTCAGCCCAACACAGCAGCGCAGTACCTGCAGCAGATGTATGCCGCACAGCAGCAGCACCTTATGCTGCAGACAGCAGCTCTGCAACAGCATCAGCAGCACCTGAACAGCGCTCAGCTCCAGAGCCTGGCAGCAGCACAGCAGGTTAGTGTTCACAAATGGAGGCGGGGCATAATGACTGAGTGTATTGGGGGGGAGGGGGTGTACGGTAGTGAACACTGAGCCATCTGGAGGCGGGGTATGATGCGAGCGTTCATCCATGGAGGAGGGGCTGCAGGGTCTGGAGGCGGGGTATGATGCGAGCGTTCATCCATGGAGGAGGGGCTTCAGGGTCTGGAGGCGGGGTATGATGCGAGCGTTCATCCATGGAGGAGGGGCTGCAGGGTCTGGAGGCGGGGGATGATGCGAGCGTTCATCCATGGAGGAGGGGCTGCAGGGTCTGGAGGCGGGGTATGATGCGAGCGTTCATCCATGGAGGAGGGGCTGCAGGGTCTGGAGGCGGGGTATGATGCGAGCGTTCATCCATGGAGGAGGGGCTGCAGAGTCTGGAGGCGGGGTATGATGCGAGCGTTCATCCATGGAGGAGGGGCTGCAGAGTCTGGAGGCGGGGTATGATGTGAGTGTTCATCCATGGAGGAGGGGCTGCAGTCTGGAGGCGGGGTATGATGTGAGTGTTCATCCATGTGCAGAGGCTGGAGGCGGGGTATGATGTGAGTGTTCATCCATGGAGGAGGGGCTGCAGTCTGGAGGCGGGGTATGATGTGAGTGTTCATCCATGTGCAGAGGCTGGAGGCGGGGTATGATGTGAGTGTTCATCCATGGAGGAGGGGCTGCAGTCTGGAGGCGGGGTATGATGTGAGTGTTCATCCATGGAGGAGGGGCTGCAGAGTCTGGAGGCGGGGTATGATGTGAGTGTTCATCCATGGAGGAGGGGCTGCAGAGTCTGGAGGCGGGGTATGATGTGAGTGTTCATCGATGGAGGAGGGGCTGCAGAGTCTGGAGGCGGGGTATGATGTGAGTGTTCATCCATGGAGGAGGGGCTGCAGTCTGGAGGCGGGGTATGATGTGAGTGTTCATCCATGGAGGAGGGGCTGCAGTCTGGAGGCGGGGTATGATGTGAGTGTTCATCCATGGAGGAGGGGCTGCAGAGTCTGGAGGCGGGGTATGATGTGAGTGTTCATCCATGGAGGAGGGGCTGCAGAGTCTGGAGGCGGGGTATGATGTGAGTGTTCATCCATGGAGGAGGGGCTGCAGAGTCTGGAGACGGGGTATGATGTGAGTATTCATCCATGGCGGAGGGGCTGCACCTGGAGGCGGAGCCTGTCATTTAAGGGGGTGGGGTTTGAACAGGCATGGGAGGTCTACACCTGAGCAAACCCCCAGTGCAGTGACCGGCCTCAGCTGACAAACAGAGAGGAAATCCATCCTCCTACAGAAGTTGTACCTTTTTATCTGTAGGATTCTATCTTCTACAGCCATTCGGAGTGCAGAATTTATACAACTTGCCTGAGCTTTCAGAAAACGGGGCGGGGAGTTGATATTACACTCTGCAGAGCTCAGTGAGAGCTGATTGGAGGGAAGAGATAACCCCTCCCCCCTTTCACACAGGAACAGAGCTGAGGCTGTCAATCACAGGCTGTGTGCTGAAGCTCCCTCCCCCTGTCACCATTTATCTCTTGGTGTCATGAAAACTCATCAGAAGTGACTGATGGCAGCAGGCAGCGGTGACACCCCGTGCTCTGGACTGACACCAGGACACACTATGGAGGGATGTGCTTTGTTCACATTTCATGTCTGAGGATTACAGGTGAGCCGAGATGTAGTGAGTGGTTCAACCTACAGAGGAGCCAGGGGCCCAGAGGATGTGTGGGGGGCCCAGGTACAACCCTCATACCTGCCCTGGGGTGAGTGTAATTGGCTGTCAGTTACTCAGGGGAGGAGCCATGGCATTACAGACAATGCATACAGGGTGGGGCTTCTTTGCAGATCAGTGTCAATCATAGTGATGGGGGAAGGGCAAAGCTACTACCTTGTTTAGGGCCCCATCTCTGGTGCAGGACCTGGACATTGATGGCTCACAGGGGGTTCAGTAATGGGGGAGGGGAGAAGGGGTGTGGCACCTAACCAGCAGCAGTGCAGTCAGTAAGTAGGGGGTGGGGCAGAGTATGAAGGGAGTGTCTCTGTGGGGGTGGGGCAGAGTATGAAGGGAGTGTCTCTGTGGGGGTGGGGCAGGGTATGAAGGGAGTGTCTCTGTGGGGGTGGGGCAGAGTATGAAGGGAGTGTCTCTGTGGGGGTGGGGCAGAGTATGAAGGGAGTGTCTCTGTGGGGGTGGGGCAGAGTATGAAGGGAGTGTCTCTGTGGGGGTGGGGCAGAGTATGAAGGGAGTGTCTCTGTGGGGGTGGGGCAGGGTATGAAGGGAGTGTCTCTGTGGGGGTGGGGCAGGGTATGAAGGGAGTGTCTCTGTGGGGGTGGGGCAGGGTATGAAGGGAGTGTCTCTGTGGGGGTGGGGCAGCACATTGGGGGCGTGTCTCTGTGTATTACACTCCCAGTATCCTTCTATTCTCAGGCCGGATTGGCGGGCAGCAGAGCGACCCCTACAGGGACCCAGCAGAGTCCGTCCCAGATGACAACGGTGAGTCTGTGACTCCTCCCCCCTAACAAGCACCTCCCGCCTAACCTGTGCTGCCAGATTTCCTTATCAGTGTCCCTCTGTAATCCCCACAACACACGGAACCCCCCCCCCCCCCCCCCCCCGGACCGCACACGGATGACGCTGTATAGTCTGTGTGTAGTGATGTCTGGGCTCTGCAAGTGATGGAGGGGGCGGGGCGGTCTGCTTGTGGGGATGGATGGATGGATGGAGGGGAGCATGCTGGGCATTCTATAGACTGATGCCAATCACCGGCCTGTGTCCAATATGGGAGATGCCGGCTATGGCCACCAGATGTCACTGCAGCTCCCACAATGATACACACCCCTCCCCCGGACAATGTATATATATACACCCCTCCCCCGGACTGTACACAATGTATATATATACCCCTCCCCCGGACTGTATACAATGTTTATATACACCCCTCCCCCGAACTGTATACAATGTATATATATACCCCTCCCCCGGACTGTACACAATGTTTATATACACCCCTCCCCCGAACTGTATACAATGTATATATATATACCCCTCCCCCGGACTGTACACAATGTATATATATACGGCTCCACCAATGACAGGAAGACTCTGAGAACCCATCAGACCTCAATGGGGAGGAATCTCCTGCTGGATCTCTATACTGACATGGACGGGGGATGGGTGATGGGGGGGGGGGACGCCCCATCATTGGATGGAAATGATCGACCTACAGAGGACTGAATTCACAGACACCCCAAAAATCAAAGTGAAGAAATGATGGAGCAGGCGAGTCCATGTTGGTGAAATGTCATTGCTCCTGGACAGTCTGAGGTGCAACCAGGTGGCGTCGGATGGCCCAAAACATGACATCCCAGAGGGTTCTATTTGGTTTAGGTCAGGAGAGTGTGGGGGCCATTCAGTGGTATCAATTCCTTCATCCTCCAGGAACTGTCTGCATACCCCCCCCCCCCCCCCCACATGAGGCCGGGCATTGTATGCACCAGGAGGAACCCGGGACCCACCGCACCAGGAGGAACCCAGGACCCCCTGCACCAGCATAGGGTCTGACAATGGGTCCAAGGATTTCATCCCCATACCTAATGGCAGTCAGGGGGCCATTGTCTATCCTGTAGAGGTCTCTGTGTCCCTCCATGGAGATGCCCCCCCCAGACCATCACTGACCCACCACCACAACGGTCATACTGAACCATGTTCCAGGCAGCAGAACGTTCTCCACGGCTTCTCCAGACCCTCTCACGTCTGTCACGTGTGCTCAGGGGGAACCTGCTCTCATCTGTGAGAAGCACAGGGTGCCAGTGGTGGACCTGCCAATTCTGGGGTTCAATGACCAATGCCAATCCAGCTCTATGGTGCCGGGCAGTGAGCACAGGGCCCACTAGAGGACGTCGGGCCCTCAGGCCACCCTCATGAAGTCTGTTTCTGATTGGTCAGAGACATTCACACCAGTGGCCTGCTGGAGGTCATTCTGTAGGGCTCTGGCAGGGCTCCTCCTGTTCCTCCTCCACATAGGAGCAGATACCGGTCCTGCTGATGGGTTAAGGACCTTCTACGGCCCTGTCCAGCCCTCCTAGAGGAACCGCCTGTCTCCCGGAATCTCCCCCGCGCTCTCGTCTCCTGGAATCTCCTCCGCGCTCTCGTCTCCTGGAATCTCCTCCGCGCTCTCGTCTCCCGGAACCTCCCCCGCGCTCTCGTCTCCCGGAACCTCCCCCGCGCTCTCGTCTCCCGGAACCTCCCCCGCGCTCTCGTCTCCCGGAACCTCCCCCGCGCTCTCGTCTCCCGGAACCTCCCCCGCGCTCTCGTCTCCCGGAACCTCCCCCGCGCTCTCGTCTCCCGGAACCTCCCCCGCGCTCTCGTCTCCCGGAACCTCCTCCATGCTCTTGAGACTGTGTTGGGAGACACAGCAAACCTTCTGGCAATGGCAGGTATTGATGGGCCATCCTGGAGGAGTTGGACTGCCTGTGTGACCTCTGTAGGGTCCAGGTATGACCTCCATGCTACCAGTAGTGATGTCTGATATATACTGTAGGAGGGTCCATGCTCAGTATCGGGGGGCCCCCTCCTGTATACATGTCTGATATATACTGTAGGAGGGTCCATGCTCAGTGTCGGGGGGCCCCCTCCTGTATACGTCTGATATATACTGTAGGAGGGTCCATGCTCAGTGTCGGGGGGCCCCCTCCTGTATACGTCTGATATATACTGTAGGAGGGTCCATGCTCAGTGTCGGGGGGCCCCCTCCTGTATACGTCTGATATATACTGTAGGAGGGTCCATGCTCAGTGTCGGGGGGCCCCCTCCTGTATATGACTGATTTATACTGTAGGAGGGTCCATGCTCAGTATCGGGGGGGCCCCCTCCTGTATACATGTCTGATATATACTGTAGGAGGGTCCATGCTCAGTATCGGGGGGGCCCCCTCCTGTATACGTCTGATATATACTGTAGGAGGGTCCATGCTCAGTATCGGGGTGTCGGGGGGGCCCCCTCCTGTATACGTCTGATATATACTGTAGGAGGGTCCATGCTCAGTGTCGGGGGGCCCCCTCCTGTATACGTCTGATATATACTGTAGGAGGGTCCATGCTCAGTATCGGGGTGTCGGGGGGCCCCCTCCTGTATACATCTGATATATACTGTAGGAGGGTCCATGCTCAGTATCGGGGGGGCCCCCTCCTGTATACATGTCTGACTGATGTCTCCTCTACAGATGAACCTGACCAGCTCCCCCCAGATCATCCAGCGCCCCCAGACTGTCAGCTCCACCCCGGCTCCGGCATCTGGAATTCCTCAGCAGGCGGTTCTGTTAGGAAATGCCTCTTCCCCGGCACTGAGTGCCAGCCAGGCACAGATGTACCTTCGGGCTCAGATGGTAGGTGGCCGTGTAGCTCTGCGCTGAGTCTTCCTTCTGGTAGAATAGAAGGAATGTCAGACTCCGGGGGGGAGGGGCAGTACCACCGGGACACACCCAGGAGGTACCTGTGAGGACAGCGCACACTTGGTCCAGAGAGTGAATTCTTGCCTCAGTAGGACCCCCTGTGGTGAGTGATGGTACATAGGGCCCCATTGTACGATATCCTGACTCTTCTCTGCCTCCCTCCAGCTGATATTCACTCCTGCAGCCACGGTCAGCAGCATCCAATCCGATGTCAGCTCTGCATCAAGCTCCTCCCAGCCTGTCAGCACTCAGGTGAGTTAGGTGGGAGAAGAACCATCTGAGAGGAGGGTGTGGTGCTCCTCGAAGTGTGCGCTCAGTCTGGACGTCTCCACCATGTTGCTCTCTCATCATGTGACGTCACGGTGCAGATGTTACTGTCTGTGTTGCAGGTCCAGAATCTCACTGTGCGAGGAACAGTTGGTGAGACGACGCAGCTACCTACCTTGGCTATGAAGCCCGCTGCCCTGAGCCTCCATCATGTCACCAAACCTGCCGGCTATGTAGGTAGCCATATGGCAGAGAGCCACAAGAAAGGGGAGCCACCGGGCACAGACAGCCAGACTCCAACCGGCCGGACCACACATGCCATCATTGCTCCAGGTGAGGCTCCGGGGGTGGGGTCCTCCTCTCTACACTCCATCATTGCCCCGGGGGTGGGGTCCTCCTCCCTACACTCCATCATTGCCCCGGGGGTGGGGTCCTCCTCCCTACACTCCATCATTGCATCGGGGGTGGGGTCCTCCTCCCTACACACCATCATTGCCCCGGGGGTGGGGTCCTCCTCCCTACACACCATCATTGCCCCGGGGGTGGGGTCCTCCTCCCTACACACCATCATTGCCCCGGGCGTGGGGTCTTCCTCTCACTGGTAGTGATCCCACGTCTACAGCTGTGCTATTGGCTGAGTATTCCAGTCTTTCAGTGGTCACCATTTTCTGGGCTCTCTGAGGCTCGGGGTCACGCTGTTCATGTCAGGATCGATCTTTCACTATAGAATTTGCACTCGCCAAAAATCCCCTTCATGGAGTCCATTGAAGGACACAGGAAGTCTTTCACCTTTTGGGTACGACTGCTGCCTACAGGAGGACTGCATGCTGGCCAACAAACCTCTGTAGACAAGCTGTCAGGAGCCGACTGGCGGTAGCCTCTAGCGACCCACAGGCCGGAATTCCTCAGGGCGCGGAGTCTAAGCCTCAGTCTGCTGGTTCACCAGAGCCCCTGATGGTGGGGATGGACTTGAAGCAGCCTGAGACCAGGTCGCGACCCCCGAGTACAACCAGCTGTGGTAGAGGCAGCTGCCAATGGCGGGTGGCAGGTGAGAGCCAGATGTGAAGAGGTATTAATGTAGTCAGACAGGCCGGGTTGGTAACAGCGGAGCAGACAGTACAGAGCGGCAGGCAAAAGAATAAACAGGTCCCGGGCCGGGTTCAGTAACAGGAGGTAAGACCAGCAGGATCAGGCAGAGAATAGTCAGGACGAGCCAAGGGTCAGAGCAGGAGAGGACAACAGGACCAGGCAGAGAATAGTCAGGACGAGCCAAAAGGTCAGAGCAGGAGAGGACAACAGGATCAGGCAGAGAATAGTCAGGACGAGCCAAGGGTCAGAGCAGGAGAGGACAACAGGACCAGGCAGAGAATTGTCAGGACGAGCCAAGGGTCAGAGCAGGAGAGGACAACAGGATCAGGCAGAGAATAGTCAGGACGAGCCAAGGGTCAGAGCAGGAGAGGACAACAGGATCAGGCAGAGAATAGTCAGGACGAGCCAAAAGGTCAGAGCAGGAGAGGACAACAGGACCAGGCAGAGAATAGTCAGGACGAGCCAAGGGTCAGAGGAGGAGAGGACAACAGGACCAGGCAGAGAATAGTCAGGACGAGCCAAAAGGTCAGAGCAGGAGAGGACAACAGGATCAGGCAGAGAATTGTCAGGACGAGCCAAAAGGTCAGAGCAGGAGAGGACAACAGGATCAGGCAGAGAATAGTCAGGACGAGCCAAAAGGTCAGAGCATGAGAGGACAACAGGATCAGGCAGAGAATAGTCAGGACGAGCCAAAAGGTCAGAGCAGGAGAGGACAACAGGATCAGGCAGAGAATAGTCAGGACGAGCCAAAGGTCAGAGCAGGAGAGGACAACAGGATCAGGCAGAGAATAGTCAGGACGAGCCAAGGGTCAGAGCAGGAGAGGACAACAGGATCAGTCAGAGAATAGTCAGGACGAGCCAAAAGGTCAGAGCAGGAGAGGACAACAGGACCAGGCAGAGAATAGTCAGGACGAGCCAAAAGGTCAGAGCAGGAGAGGACAACAGGACCAGGCAGAGAATAGTCAGGACGAGCCAAAAGGTCAGAGCAGGAGAGGACAACAGGACCAGGCAGAGAATAGTCAGGACGAGCCAAGGGTCAGAGCAGGAGAGGACAACAGGATCAGGCAGAGAATAGTCAGGACGAGCCAAGGGTCAGAGCAGGAGAGGACAACAGGATCAGGCAGAGAATAGTCAGGACGAGCCAAAAGGTCAGAGCAGGAGAGGACAACAGGACCAGGCAGAGAATAGTCAGGACGAGCCAAGGGTCAGAGGAGGAGAGGACAACAGGACCAGGCAGAGAATAGTCAGGACGAGCCAAAAGGTCAGAGCAGGAGAGGACAACAGGATCAGGCAGAGAATTGTCAGGACGAGCCAAAAGGTCAGAGCAGGAGAGGACAACAGGATCAGGCAGAGAATTGTCAGGACGAGCCAAAGGTCAGAGCAGGAGAGGACAACAGGACCAGTCAGAGAATAGTCAGGACGAGCCAAGGGTCAGAGCAGGAGAGGACAACAGGATCAGTCAGAGAATAGTCAGGACGAGCCAAAAGGTCAGAGCAGGAGAGGACAACAGGATCAGGCAGAGAATAGTCAGGACGAGCCAAGGGTCAGAGCAGGAGAGGACAACAGGATCAGGCAGAGAATAGTCAGGACGAGCCAAGGGTCAGAGCAGGAGAGGACAACAGGATCAGGCAGAGAATAGTCAGGACGAGCCAAAAGGTCAGAGCAGGAGAGGACAACAGGACCAGGCAGAGAATAGTCAGGACGAGCCAAGGGTCAGAGGAGGAGAGGACAACAGGACCAGGCAGAGAATAGTCAGGACGAGCCAAAAGGTCAGAGCAGGAGAGGACAACAGGATCAGGCAGAGAATTGTCAGGACGAGCCAAAAGGTCAGAGCAGGAGAGGACAACAGGATCAGGCAGAGAATTGTCAGGACGAGCCAAAAGGTCAGAGCAGGAGAGGACAACAGGATCAGGCAGAGAATTGTCAGGACGAGCCAAAGGTCAGAGCAGGAGAGGACAACAGGACCAGTCAGAGAATTGTCAGGACGAGCCAAGGGTCAGAGCAGGAGAGGACAACAGGATCAGTCAGAGAATAGTCAGGACGAGCCAAGGGTCAGAGCAGGAGAGGACAACAGGACCAGGCTGGGTCGGCAACAAAGCAATCAAATATACAGGAGCAATCAGGAACAAGACCATACGGCAATTTGGAGATGCACAGGGCTGGTTTACATAGTGCGCCCTGTGCTCTCATTGGTGCCAGGAGCGCGATCGTGAGTGCGCATGCGCAGCCGCCGCGATTGCCCTAAGCCCGAGTGCTCGCCGGCTAATGTGCATCGGCATTCTGCGCATGTGCATACCCGTGTGCTGCCGAGATCCCTGACACAAGCCCAGGAAAACCCCGTCTACTCCCAGCATGCCTCTGGTTTGTAGCAAGCTGTACACAGAGCATCTTCATAAACGGGGGGGGTCTGTGTACCTCAATGGTCTCCATAGCAATAAACACCAACCCATCGAAGACCACAAAAGAACCGAGAACTGCCTCAAAATCCACCTTTAGGCTGCGGCACCACCTGGCAGAACTTGGTGAACGTGTGAAGAGAAGACCAAGTGGCAGCCATGCCAACCGGAGAAACAAGAGACCCGATGCTGCAAGGCCCAGGAAGCAGATCAAGTAGAGCGTGCCATGAGAGAATAGAGTGTAACCCTGTCCCTAGCTTCTGTCATGGTCTGTCCGAGGCACCCAGAGGTAGAACAAGAAGCTGGTGCACCTTCATGACAACCATCTGGGATGACAAAAGAGGAAAAGCCTCTCACAGCCCACACCACATCCAGACAATGGAAGGAACTTTCTGTATCGTGAAGTAGAACCAAACATGGAGAGGGAAGAATGATGTCCTGGTTTAGGTGAAAAGCAAAAACCACCTTAGACAGGAAGGACCCCTGGACCTCATCACCGCCTTGTTCTTATGCGGAAACATCCAAATGTTGGTCCAGACCCAGCTGTAGGAAGGAGCTTTCCTAACATCACAGGAATCGTTGGTCCAGAGTTCCTCATTTCTCATCATTATCCATACCATTAAAGCCAGCAACCGGATGGTAAATCGATCCTTCAGATAGTCTGGATAATATGGTAGAGCCCAGGCAGCAACCACCTGGAGTCTTACCAGGATTTACCACATCCTCCTGGACCAATCCATAGAAATGAGAATAATCTGAATTCCCTTCATCTCATTCCAGACGAAGAAGAAGCATTGGGAAGGCTAGGAATACAGCAAAGAGCGCTGAGCACACAACAGCTGCTGCCTCGAAGAGGATCCCTGGACCTGGAGACAAACCTGTCAAGATTGTCCTTCTACTTAAAGGCCAGGAGGTCCACATCCAGCATCCCACACCTGTGGCACTGGTCTGAAAACACCTCCGGGTGTAGGGACCTCTCCCCCAGATCCAGATGTTTCTGGCTGAGGAAGGCTGCCTGTCAATTGTCTCTGCCTACATGGTGGACAAGAATGGAATGTGAAGTTCTGCCCAGGACAGGATTTCATCTACCTCTTCTGGTTCTTCTGTGATGGTTGATGTATACCAATGCCATGGAGTTGTCCTGAATCCTGGATCACATGACCCTCCAGCAGGATAGTCCAAAGACAGCCAAACCGTCTGAAGATTCATGATTGATGTTGATAGAGGAGACTCCAATGACGGTCAAGTCCTCTGCACAAACAAACGATTTCCCAGCAACATTTACCAGCCAGCCTGCAAATCACCCAATGCGGGCCGTCTGACAGCGTTAAAAACGGAGGGATTTGTTTGCACACATTTGTAAATACATGCGCAAGCCACAGTCCCACGTCAAGGGCCCTCTGTGTACTGTGCACCTAACTCTAACATTTCCAAAGCCTCCATAGTAGGAGCACATATATCAATGGATAGGTTAGGGGCAGGTGTGCCTGGAGGAGCCCAACCCTCCATACAGGTACAGGGACACACGTGACGCCCAGCTATACAAAATTACAGCAAAGGCATCCAGTGAGTCCCTGCATCCAAATTGGGCAACGGCACAAAAATGGCGACCATCCAACCTATAACCAGCCTTGGCAGTAAGATGCACAGAGAAGACCCTTGACGTGGGACTGTGGCTCATGCATGTATTTGCCACTGCTTTTACCCAAACTGTCAGACGGCCACATTGGTTGTTTTGCAGGCTGGCTGGTAAGTGTTGCTGGGAAATTGTTTGTGATGTGCGTTTCCCTTCCATGTGCACCTTACTGCTAAGGCTGGTTATCGGTTGGGATGGTCGCCACTTTTATGTGCCCAGAACTCCTCCCCAATGCACCAGACTGTCATCTGTTGTGAGGAACTTCCCAATTCCAGAACTGGATGCCGGAGTCACTAAGGAAGGTTTGTCTGAGGGTTTGGTCCTTGAGTGGACTGGGAGCCAAGCTTGGGTGGTCTGGATGTGGACATACGGACAGGAGACCCAATGCAAGAGACAAGACAGGAAAGTTCCAGCTAAAAGCTACAACCATTTGCTCCAAAGGCTCTATGACTGAGGGATCAACCGCAGCAGTGGAAAATCTCTTTTTAAGGGACTTTGACCGATCAGCCTGGGTTTGGCAAAGCAGACAGGAATGGAATGAAGTTCCACTTGGCTGCAAAACAAGGAGCAGCAATGGAGACATGCATCCGTGGCTCACACATGTGACACTCCATACAGAAGATGCCAGTGCTCAGTCCCAGAGCATTAACCCCTTCTGAGGTGAAATCAGACAGGAAATGGGAACTTCAAACACCCAGCAACCCATGTCCTTGAGTTAGGTCCTGTTCTTGGCCCAACCATTCACTCAGTGATTCTTCAGGGACATGGCGAGCACCGATGCATTGCCAGCAGAACAGAGTCTGGAAAGTGCCCCATGTGAAGCTCAATGCGCAAAGGTCACTTCCAGGCTCTCCCCTCAATGTCCAGGCCAGTCTGAATGCAACACTGAAAAGGCCAGGCTTAGGATGGCCACCCCAGAGAGATTCACTCAAGAGACCAGCTCTAGCAACAACGTAGAGAACAGGTTTGAAATGTACACAATCGGAGCTGAATCCTCCTGTAGGTGGCAGTATACCTCGAGAGCTTCCTGTGCTCCTCAATAGACTCAGCAGAGTAGATTTGTCTGTTCCCTCACCGAGACCCAATCCAGCCATATCTGTTATGTGGAGATTTCCTGCATGTCTCCATCATAGTGCCGCACTGACTGTGTCCATCCTCTTCTCTGTATGTCTCCATCATAGTGCCGCACTTACCGTGTCCATCATAGTGCCGCACTGACCGTGTCCATCCTCTTCTCTGTATGTCTCCATCATAGTGCCGCACTGACCGTGTCCATCATAGTGCCGCACTGACCGTGTCCATCCTCCTCTCTGTATGTCTCCATCATAGTGCCACACTGACCGTGTCCATCATAGTGCCGCACTGACCGTGTCCTTCCTCTTCTCTGCATGTCTCCATCATAGTGCCGCACTGACCGTGTCCATCATAGTGCCGCACTGACCGTGTCCATCCTCTTCTCTGCATGTCTGCATCATAGTGCCGCACTGACCGTGTCCATCCTCCTCTCTGTATGTCTCCATCATAGTGCCGCACTGACCGTGTCCATCATAGTGCCGCACTGACCGTGTCCATCCTCCTCTCTGTATGTCTCCATCATAGTGCCACACTGACCGTGTCCATCATAGTGCCGCACTGACCGTGTCCTTCCTCTTCTCTGCATGTCTCCATCATAGTGCCGCACTGACCGTGTCCATCATAGTGCCGCATTGACCGTGTCCATCCTCTTCTCTGCATGTCTGCATCATAGTGCCGCACTGACCGTGTCCATCCTCCTCTCTGTATGTCTCCATCATAGTGCCGCACTGACCGTGTCCATCATAGTGCCGCGCTGACCGTGTCCTTCCTCTTCTCTGTATGTCTCCATCATAGTGCCACGCTGACCGTGTCCATCATAGTGCCGCACTGACCGTGTCCTTCCTCTTCTCTGCATGTCTCCTTCATAGTGCCGCACTGACTGTGTCCATCCTAGTGCTGCACTGACCGTGTCCTTCCTCTTCTCTGCATGTCTCCATCATAGTGCCGCACTGACCGTGTCCTTCCTCTTCTCTGTATGTCTCCTTCATAGTGCCGCACTGACTGTGTCCATCCTAGTGCAGCACTGACCGTGTCCTTCCTTTTCTCTGCATGTCTCCATCATAGTGCCGCACTGACCGTGTCCATCCTCTTCTCTGAATGTCTCCATCATAGTGCCACACTGACCGTGTCCTTCCTCTTCTCTGTATGTCTCCTTCATAGTGCCGCACTGACTGTGTCCATCCTAGTGCAGCACTGACCGTGTCCTTCCTTTTCTCTGCATGTCTCCATCATAGTGCCGCACTGACCGTGTCCATCCTCTTCTCTGAATGTCTCCATCATAGTGCCGCACTGACCGTGGCCATCCTCTTCTCTGAATGTCTCCATCATAGTGCCACACTGACCGCGTCCATCCTCTTCTCTGTATGTCTCCATAATAGTTCCAGAATGAGGTGACCCGTGTGTTTGGTGCCGGGATGGGGTGACCCGTGTGTTTGGTGCCGGGATGGGGTGACCCGTGTGTTTGGTGCCGGGATGGGGTGACCCGTGTGTTTAGTGCCGGGATGAGTGACCCGTGTGTTTGGTGCCAAGATGGGGTCCCCCGTGTGTTTGGTGCCGGGATGGGGTGACCCGTGTGTTTGGTGCCAGGATGAGTCCCGCGTGTGTTTGGTGCCGAGATGGGGTCCCGCGTGTGTTTGGTGCCGGGATGGGGTCCCCTGTGTGTTTGGTGCCGGGATGGGATGACCCGTGTGTTTGGTGCCGGGATGGGGTGACCCGTGTGTTTGGTGTCGGGATGAGTGACCCGTGTGTTTGGTGCCGGGATGGGGTCCCCCGTGTGTTTGGTGCCGGGATGGGGTCCCCCGTGTGTTTGGTGCCGGGATGGGGTCCCCTGTGTGTTTGGTGCCGGGATGGGATGACCCGTGTGTTTGGTGCCGGGATGGGGTGACCCGTGTTGGGTGCCGGGATGGGATGACCCGTGTTTGGTGCCGGGATGGGGTGACCCGTGTGGTGCCGGGATGGGGTGACCCGTGTTTGGTGCCGGGATGGGGTGACCTCACATGTATTCATGTTCTCTTCACAGCTTACTCTCCGCAGCTCGTCTCGGAACCAAAGCCGGTTCTGCACCAGATTGTGCTCCAGAATTCGCCTTCTCTGCAGCCTCGCCCGGTCCTGCCCCTCACACAGCCCCTCACCCACCAGCCTCAGGTGTCCCAGGGCCTCTCCTCTCCACCTATCACATCGCAGGCTCCGCTGGTACCGCCTTCCTCATGTGTGGAATCCAACAAGCAGAAAGCCAACCCCATCCCCCCTTCAAGCTTCGGAGGACAAGATGGCGCCGTCCAGTGCAGGCTCCTCCCCCCCAGCTCAGCCGTCATCTTTCAGATCCCGAACACTCGGACAGCGGTGAGTCCAGGAGGGTGAGGGACACAATGACCCCGTCCTATGGAGGACACGCAGACCGTCGTGTGTACAGCACAGCTCAGACATGAAGGGGGTGTGTCCTCTGACAACCAATGATGTCCACAATCAGACCTCCAGAGTGGCATCATTCATTGGTGGGCACAGGACACATGGAAGAGGTGCCACGCCCCCACGGAGCACATGGATGGAGAGGACATAAAACACGGCTCCTCCTTCCATGGAATGGTGATCCTGCCAGTCTGCTCTGTGCTGCAGGACCTCCTCTCAGGCAAACCATTCATGCTGACCTGTGCTGGTGTAGTCACTTCCTCTCACTGGGATATCCTGGGGGAAGGGGGTGACCTCTGAGAGGGCCCGGGGGGGCAGGGGGTATCCTCTGAGAGGGGGAAGGGGGGACCTCTGAGAGGGCCCAGAGGGAAGGGGGTGAACTCTGAGAGGGGGGAAGGGGGTGACCTCTAAGAGGGCCCAGAAGGAAGGGGGTGACCTCTGAGAGGGGGAAGGGGGTGACCTCTGAGAGGGCCCAGAGGGAAGTAGGTGACCTCTGAGAGGGGGAAGGGGGTGACCTCTGAGAGGGCCCGGTGGGGGGAGGGGGTATCCTCTGAGAGATGAAGGAGGTGACCTCTGAGAGGGCCCAGGGGGACGGGGGTGACCTCTGAGAGGGGCCAGAGGGAGAGGGGTAACCTCTGAGAAGGTCTGGGAAGGGAAGGGGGTGACCTCTGAGAGGGGGAAGGGGGTGACCTCTGAGAAGGTCTGGGGGGGAAGGGGGTGACCTCTGAGAGGGCCCAGAGGGAAGGGGGTGACCTCTGAGAGGGGGAAGGGGGTGACCTCTGAGAGGGGGAAGGGGGTGACCTCTGAGAGGGCCTGGTGGGGGGAGGGGGGGTATCCTCTGAGAGAGGGAAGGGGGGACCTCTGAGAGGGGCCAGAGGGAGAGGGGTAACCTCTGAGAAGGGGCAGGGGGTATCCTCTGAGAGGGGGAAGGGGGTGACCTCTGAGAGGGCCCAGAGGGAAGGGGGTGACCTCTGAGAGGGGCAAGAGGGAAGGGGGTGACCTCTGAGAGAGGGAAGGGGGTGACCTCTGAGAGAGGGAAGGGGGTGACCTCTGAGAGGGGGAAGGGGGTGACCTCTGAGAGGGCCCAGAGGGAAGGGGGTATCCCCTGAGAGGGGGAAGGGGGTGACCTCTGAGAGGGGCAAGAGGGAAGGGGGTGACCTCTGAGAGGGGCAAGAGGGAAGGGGGTGACCTCTGAGAGAGGGAAGGGGGTGACCTCTGAGAGAGGGAAGGGGGTGACCTCTGAGAGGGGGAAGGGGGTGACCTCTGAGAAGGTCTGGGGGGGGGGAAGGGGTGACCTCTGAGAGAGGGAAGAGGGTGACCTCTGAGAGGGGGAAGGGGGTGACCTCTGAGAGGGCCTGGGGGGGGGGCAGGGGGTATCCTCTGAGAGGGGGAAGGGGGTGACCTCTGAGAGGGGCCAGAGGGAAGGGGGTGACCTCTGAGAGGGCCTGGGGGGGGGGGGGGGGCAGGGGGTATCCTCTGAGAGGGGGAAGGGGGTGACCTCTGAGAGGGGCCAGAGGGAAGGGGGTGACCTCTGAGAGGGCCTGGGGGGGGCAGGGGGTATCCTCTGAGAGGGGGAAGGGGGTATCCTCTGAGAGAGGGAAGGGGGTATCCTCTGAGAGGGGACAGAGGGAAGGGGGTGACCTCTGAGAAGTTCCGGGGGGGGGGGGTGACCTCTGAGAGGGGGAAGGGGGTATCCTCTGAGAGGGGACAGAGGGAGGGGGGTGACCTCTGAGAAGTTCCGGGGGGGGTGACCTCTGAGAAGTTCCGGGGGGGGTGACCTCTGAGAAGTTCCGGGGGGGGGTGTGACCTCTGAGAAGTTCCGGGGGGGTGTGACCTCTGAGAAGTTCCGGGGGGGGGGTGACCTCTGAGAAGTTCCGGGGGGGGGGGTGACCTCTGAGAAGTTTCGGGGGGGTGACCTCTGAGAAGTTCCGGGGGGGGTGACCTCTGAGAAGTTCCGGGGGGGGGGTGACCTCTGAGAGATGCTATAAAGTGTAATAGCTCCTCCTGGATGAACTCGGCTTCTTGCACCCCAAAGATTAATCATGAATAATGTACATCGGGTGCAGCACTAACAATAAATACACATAAAATGATACAATATTACATAAATAAAAACTATAAATTCCCAAAAAGGGATCCTGAAATAAAGTGCAACTGTGTGAATATCTAAAGCCGGGTGACAAATTCAGACCCCATATGCCCCCCAGTCCCAGGGTGACTCCCATAAATGGGACACGGGAAGGTGCCAATCAATGTGTGGTGACAGAAATGTTCAATAGACAATGAAAGACTCATCATAACAAAGCAGCAAATGTCCTTTTGAGTCCAATAATAGTGCTGTGGGATCCTCCACCCTCAACAGGGAACTGGTGTCATGTGGTGTATATTCCAAAGAAATCCCAAAAATGGCTGAAATGCCCGCTCACCCTACGGGCCATCACCCCCGGATCCTACACTGGCCGACCTCCATACACACAGGGTTCCAATGTGCCAGGTATGTAGTCCCCTTCCTGGATGGATAGGCCGGTGACTATCTCCAGCCCCCTCACAGGGACTCTGCCCGGCTCTCAGTTCTCACATGGCCATCAAAGAAGAGGAAATACTTCCATAGTGCACAATCACACCAAACACCGCCAGTAGATTCATTACTGCAGTATTAGGGCATTCCACCTGTATCCTGGGTGCACCAAGATGGCTGCCGGCGTAATGACGTCACATGACTTCATCAGGATAACCTTTAGAGTGTATCATCCCAATCTGGGACTGGGGGGCATATGGGGTCTGAATTTGTGACCCGTCTTTAGATATTCACACAGTTGCACTTTATATATTTTCGCTCTTTATTTCAGGATCCCTTTTTGGGAATTAATAGTTTTTATTTATGTAATATTGTATCATTTTATGTGTATTTATTGTTAGTGCAGCACCCGATGTACATTATTCATGACCTCTGAGAGAGCCCGGGGGGAAGGGGGTGACCTCTGAGAGGGCCCGGGGGGAAGGGGGTGACCTCTGAGAGGGCCCGGGGGGAAGGGGGTGACCTCTGAGAGGGTCCAGAGGGAAGGGGGTGACCTCTGAGAGGGCCCGGGGGGAAGGGGGTGACCTCTGAGAAGGTCCAGAGGGAAGGGGGTAACCTCTGAGAGGGTCCAGAGGGAAGGGGGTGACCTCTGAGAGGGCCCCGGGGGGAAGGGGGTGACCTCTGAGAGTGTCCAGAGGGAAGGGGGTAACCTCTGAGAGGGTCCAGAGGGAAGGGGGTGACCTCTGAGAGGGCCTGGGGGGAAGGGGGTGACCTCTGAGAGGGCCCAGAGGGAAGGGGGTGACCTCTGAGAGGGCCCGGGGGGAAGGGGGTGACCTCTGAGAGGGTCCAGAGGGAAGGGGGTAACCTCTGAGAGGGTCCAGAGGGAAGGGGGTGACCTCTGAGAGGGTCCAGAGGGAAGGGGGTGACCTCTGAGAGGGTCCAGAGGGAAGGGGGTGACCTCTGAGAGGGCCCGGGGGGAAGGGGGTGACCTCTGAGAGGGCCCAGAGGGAAGGGGGTGACCTCTGAGAGGGAGAAGGGGGTGACCTCTGAGAGGGCCCGGGGGGAACGGGTGAACTCTGAGAGGGCCCAAACGGAAGGGGTGACCTCTGAGAGGGCCCGGGGGGAACGGGTGACCTCTGAGAGGGCCCGGGGGGAACTTGTGACCTCTGAGAGGGCCCAAAGGGAAGGGGGTGACCTCTGAGAGGGCCCGGGGGGAACGGGTGACCTCTGAGAGGGCCCGGGGGGAACTTGTGACCTCTGAGAGGGCCCGGGGGGAAGGGGGTGACCTCTGAGAGGGCCCAGAGGGAAGTGGCTGACCTCTGAGAGGGAGAAGGGGGGAACGGGTGAACTCTGAGAGGGCCCGGGGGGAACGGGTGAACTCTGAGAGGGCCCGGGGGGAAGGGGGTGAACTCTGAGAGGGCCCGGGGGAAGGGGGTGAACTCTGAGAGGGCCCGGGGGGAACGGGTGAACTCTGAGAGGGCCCGGGGGGAACGGGTGACCTCTGAGAGGGTCCAGAGGGAAGGGGTGACCTCTGAGGGCCCGGAAGGTTTATAGTTGAGGTATGAGGACGGGCCGGGGTGAATCTCTATGGGGAGCGGTGCGGGTGACACTGACAAGGTTCCATTTCTCCTCCTCTAGACCCCCCCACTGCAGGATAATCTCCGGAAACACTGTGAGTCCCACAGAACCCA